>NW_028247940.1:0-94176 GCF_964263255.1 Lissotriton vulgaris | reverse complement strand
CTTTTTAGCCAACAGTTCCTGGTTTTGAATGTTTACAACCACTTGACAGCCAATAAGCATTCAGCGTGTGATCGGGACGGTGCGCTTATGGAACAATGACAATCCTCAAATCCTTCGCGGATCCACCGTGCCCATAGATACATTTGACTTTAACTGTAATTTTCTCAGGAACTACTGAACAGATTGACACCATATAAGCAAAATGCACAAGTCGGAACTGAGGACTACCTCTTTGCCAAATTTGACATAATTCCGTTCAGCCGTTCGAGCTGTAGCCGTGGCTAAAGGTCCTATGGGAAATTGCATGGGGAAAACATGTTTTGGGACCCCCTTTTTTCTCGGCCCCCACTTGAGCAATCACCCAGAAACTTTCAGGATAGGAGTTGACCAGACCTGGCCAAAAGTTAAATTTTTTTTGCAAAGAATCATCAATCGGTGCCAAAGTTATTGGGAATAGAATGTTGTGGATTTCCTATGGATAATAGGTCCTAACTATAGCGACCCCCAGTAGGTAATATATATATATATATATATATATATATATATATATATATATATATATATATTATTATGTTTATGTTTATGTTTATTAAAACTTTTGTAGCGCGCTCTATTACCACAGGGTATCCTGGCGCGGTGAGTGAAATTTTTGAGAACAGAAGAACTGAAAACAGAGTCTGGAGGAGCCACTAGTAAGGGGCATTGAACAGATGGGTCTTGAGACCTTTTTTAAACAGAGCAATGGTTGGCGAAGCTCTGAGAGAAAAAGGGAGAGCATTCCAGGCAGAGGCAGCTTTGACTGAAATGGATTGGCCTCCTATGCGTGCATATTTGAATTTGGGGGTAGATAAAAAGCAAAGGTTGGCCGATCGGAGGGCACGGTTAGGAGTGTAAAATGAAAACCTTTTCTGCAGGTATGTTGGTCCCTGGCCATGGACTGCTCTGAATGCCAACACCAAAATTTTAAACAAAATTCGGTGAGGTACTGGTAGCCAGTGCAAGCTGCGTAAGTGGCTACGAACGCTAGATCTCCTTGGGAGGGAGAAAAGCAAACGAACTGCGGCGTTTTGTATCACCTGCAGACGGTGAACCATGTACGCAGGTAGACCGCTAAATAAGGCGTTGGCGTAGTCGAGCCGGGATAAAATCAGAGCTCGAAGGACAGACTCCTTGGCTGCCCTAGGCAGAAGAGGAAAGAATTTCCTCAAGGCACGCAAGGTGCCAAAACAGATGCCGGTCAATTTTTTGATATGATCAGCGAACTTTAGATCTTGACCGAACCAGACCCCCAGGTTCTTAGCTGGGCCACCAGTCACGCTGGGACAGGGTAGGTCCGGGGGCCAAAGCTGGTCCTTAAAATTGTCAGGGAAGGAGCCAAAGAATAGTACCTCGGACTTGTCTTCATTGCACTTAAGTTGGACTTGTGCAAGCCACCTGAAGACTTCCGACAGACAATGTTGGACTGCTGACGGGTCGGACATACCCTTAGGCCATGTAAATAGTAGCTGAGTATCATCAGCATATGCTATTATCTTGGCACCCAGTTGTTCGGCCAGATAGAGTAGCGGGGTCATATAAACGTTAAACAATAACGGGCTTAACGTAGAACCCTGCGGGACACCGGTTGACAATTTTTTAGGGGCCGAAGAGTAGGGGGGCATCCAGACCAGTTGAGTACGATCACTCAGGAATGATGACAACCAGTCAAGAGCCAGCCCAGATATTCCAACAGCACATAGTCTGTCCATCAGTAGGGCATGCGGGACCGTATCGAAGGCGGCAGAGAGGTCCAATAAAATCAGGACCGCTCTGCCACCTCCGTCCAAGCACTCACGGACAGCCTCCGATACCTCGACTAGAGCAGTCTCAGTACTGTAGGCAGCTCTGAATCCGGATTGAGCCGGATGTAGAGCATGGGAAGACTCAATGAATCTGTCCAGTTGTTTAAAGGCCACCTTTTCACACACCTTCGCCAGAGCTGGCAGCAATGAAATGGGCCGATAGCTCGATGGTAGTGCTGGATCTAAACCGGCCTTTTTCAATAAAGGGAGCAGCTTTGCCTCCTTCCAACTTCTCGGGATCCTGGCCGTGGAAAGGGAGAGGTTGATGATGTGAGTCACCTCTTGAGAAATGGTGTCCGTTATCCCGCCCAAAACCCTGGCAGGGCAAGGGTCTGAGGGAGATCCAGATTTTAAAGCCGTCAGGATTTGCCGTATGTCCAGTTCCGAGGCCGGAAGGAAGGCAACAAGTTGGTCACGTTGACATACTCTGTCCGGTCCGAATAGGGCAAAAGGGGTCGTAACGGTCTTTTGGGCCATTTCTAGGTCCGATTGTATTTTTGCTATTTTGTCCGTAAAGTAGCAGGACAATTTTTCACACCATTGGGCGGAAGAAGGGAGCTGAGGTTGGGCCGCACAGGGAGATAGGAAGCTTTGGACAATTGAGAAGATCTCTTTGCTGTTGTTTTCGGCCTTCTCAATTCTGTCCGAAAAATACCTACTTTTAGCTGATTTGATCGCAGCATAGTAATCCATTTGGGCTGCTCGTAGAGCTTTCTTTGCGACAGGCAGGTAGGCTTGCCTCCATGCTCGCTCTAGTTTTTTACAGACCAGCTTCTGTTCTCGCAGGGCATGCGTGAACCATGGTTGAGAGGGACGCGACCGCATTCGCCGGACGCCCCCCGCATTAGTGGAGGAAGCGACACCATTTGCAATCCAGGAATTGAATGCATCAACAGTCGCTTCTAACTCCATCGTTGGGGCCGGACAGGTGTCGGCAAGGGATTCAGATAAGGACCTTATATTGATCCGGGGATGGTGTGCCATAGAAGGGGTTTTCCTCAAACCCTCAGCCAGCTGCCAGGCAAACTTGATCAAATAGTGATCGGACCATACCATAAGCAATGGGGGGGACAGGCTAATATCAAAATTAGTGCAGATCAGGTCGAGAACATGACCTCCCACATGTGTGGGAGCATCGACCCACTGGGAGAGGTGAGCCATGCTAAAGGTCTCGCCAAGGCGAGTAGCTTCAGTGGTGTTCACAGAATCCACATGTATATTAAAATCGCCCAATAGTAAAAAGTGAGAGAAGCGTAAGGCTCGTGGCACGATAACCTCCTCCAGGGATCCGATAAAACTTCCAACATGGCCTGGTGGTCGGTATAGTAGTGTGCCGCCTAAGGTGTAATGCGGACTAAGGACCAGGTAAAAGTGGAGAAGTTCAGCTTCTTTAATTTTGTCCAGATGCTCATAAGTGAGAGACCAGTGATCCCTGTAGATTACAGCAACCCCCCCGCCTCTGCCCACATCAGCAGCGCGATCTACTCTACAAATTCTGAAACCGCGAGGGATAGCTAACTCGATTACCGGTGAGCAGGAGTCAGTCATCCAGGTCTCAGTAATAAAGAGTAGGTCGAGATCATTATCAGCTAGCAGGTCAAAGACTTCGGCCGTGTGACATACGAGAGATCTGGCATTAATCAGGCCCGCTTGTATGATCTTAGTCTCATTACAGGGTTGAGTAGGCGGGGTGGCAGGGCTAGGAAGAAGGTAATTGCAGAAGGAGCATGAACTGGACCGATTATCAGAGAGCGCCCAGGAATGGGCCGCCTCACAAGGAGGGACCTGAAGGGCTCGGAGCTCGACTGCGGAATACCGGCATGGTGTAGGAGAGACAAAGGGGGAAGGGAAATGGCCAGGGGTCGGGGCCCTGTGCCCGGCCAGAGCACGGACGGGCACAGACGGGCCCTCCTTTGGCGCTCCTTCGGCGCGCAGACGGCGCGCCCGCTGCGCGCGTCCGCTGCGCGGTCGCTGACACATGGCGTTATATACGGTCCTGCGAGCTGCCGACTAGAGCGTCAGCCCCGGTGCAATGCGGTCCCGCCTCACTTCCGGGAACCGCTGGGGTCGAGCGCTGAAGCCGGGACCAGAAAGGGGCGTGTAAAGCATAAGCTAAACCAATGCTACCCAGGCACTGGCTGAAAAGAGCAGCGAAACGAAAACGGCGCCAGAGCACAGTAAGGGGAAGGGCAGGGGAATTAAAAGCGTTAAAATACAATTACTAACGAAGTGCTAAGAGAGATGGTAGCGCTCCGCTAGCAGCGTGGAGATAGCAGCTAAATAAATGTGCCAAAGAGCAGCGTTTACAGCATAAACAGCGTTCTTCAAAATTACTCACAGTCTGAGCATGCCGCCTCAGCCGATTATATACGGTCCTGCGAGCTGCCGACTAGAGCGTCAGCCCCGGTGCAATGCGGTCCCGCCTCACTTCCGGGAACCGCTGGGGTCGAGCGCTGAAGCCGGGACCAGAAAGGGGCGTGTAAAGCATAAGCTAAACCAATGCTACCCAGGCACTGGCTGAAAAGAGCAGCGAAACGAAAACGGCGCCAGAGCACAGTAAGGGGAAGGGCAGGGGAATTAAAAGCGTTAAAATACAATTACTAACGAAGTGCTAAGAGAGATGGTAGCGCTCCGCTAGCAGCGTGGAGATAGCAGCTAAATAAATGTGCCAAAGAGCAGCGTTTACAGCATAAACAGCGTTCTTCAAAATTACTCACAGTCTGAGCATAATATATATATATATATTACCTACTGGCGGTAGCCAGTAGGTATATATAGTTAGGACCTAGTTTCCATAGGAAATCCACAACATTCTATTCCCAATAACTTTGGCGCTGGTTGATGAATCTTTGCAAATTTTTCAAAGAAGATGGCTCGCTCCGCTCCGCTCCTTCCCTGAAAGTTTGGGGGGGATTCGTCAAGTGGGGGCTGAGAAAAAAGGGGGTCCCAAAACGTGTTTTCCCCATGTTAATTTCCATAGGACCTTTAGACTCAGCTACAGCTTGAACCGCTGAAGGGAATTACACCAAACTTGTCAAAATGGTAGTGTCTGGTACGCAGATCACGCTTTTTGTTAAATAGTGTAAATCCCTCCAGTAGTTCCTGAGAAAATTAGAAGAGAAATCAATTATATATCTATAAGCGCGCACCCCGCGATTTTCGCGATTTTTTTTGATGGGGGCTTGGGGGGCTTCTCTCTTTCATTTTAATGTTTTTATTTTAATTTCGAGGGTGCCCACCCCTCGTTTTGGCCCCCGAGATCACCGCCGCCACCCGAGCTGCCTTAAGATGGCCGCCGCCTGGTTGTGGGCGGGGCCGGGAGGACGTGGTTTCCTGAGACTGCCCTAGAAATTGCAGCCCGCATCTCCAGAGCCACGGAGACCAAACCGAAGGGGCAGCTAGCTGATTGGTGGCTGGCACGCAGGAGCCGTGCTCTGATAGGCTGCTGGCACGAAGGAGCCGCACTCCGATTGGTCAAGGAGCTCTGACGTCATCGGGGGCTCGCCTCAGGGCCGCGCTGGGATTGGCCCGTCGCTCGGCACCTTACATCACAGCCTCCTCGGAAACATTCGGAGGTTAACTCCTTGTTGGCATGCTTTCGGACAAGTTTTCGCCTTCGTTTTCCCCAAAGTTGCATACAGTTGCAAATGTATAGTACCAAAGGGAGAACAACATTTCCGAAAGCTTTGTAAACGATCTATGCCAAAGCGCGCAAAAGTCATATGTTCTTTCCAAAACGTGCAATCGCACCTAGCAGGCTCGGCTCTCTCGCCTCTTTCCTGCACTCTCATTCTGATGCTGAGCTTCAGGAGGCGTTTGTTTTTCCCAACACCGCCGGAAGTATGTCAGGTGGCGTCCGGAAACGGAGCGCGCGCGGCTGATTCGCTCTTCCTGCTGGCTCTGGTTTAGTTGCTACCAAGGCGCTCAAATGACGGGTAAGTTCCTGTTGTGGGAAACAGAATGCACCGTTCTCGCGGCAACCTTGATCCTTTAAAAGACTGGTCGCTTTCGGATAGCGGTGTTTGCAGCTGTAGGGCTGGCTTTGAGGGCGTGGAACAAGAAGGCGCTGCAGAGCTCCCTCCATCTGACAGCACCTAACCCGGCTGCGTGGGAAAACAGCCCCCCTTCAGCCTCCCTCTACTCCCCACGCTGACTCAGCCAGACCGCGTGTGCAATCTATATATCTCCCTCTGTAGCTGCTTTTCAGTCTGCGGTGTGTACTTAGAGATGCGCCACTCGTCTCCATGCATAGCATAGGGCAGCACAAACTGTTACAGCAGGACGAAAAGTGACGGAGCAGTTGTTCCTAGCCACGGTTGAACCCTCACCCATATTGATGTTGTGACTTCATGTCACTAGTCATAACTTCAGTTGGTGCCTATGTAGATGTGTGCAATACATGAACCATTTCCATGTATCTTTCTATATTTCTTACTGCATTTCTCAGTGTCTGCAGTTTCGTTCTTCATACCTCACAGCGAGGGGTTGGAAGCATAGTTACCCCATGGCAAGTTGTGATGTATATTCATTCCTCAACGATCAGTTTATTGAGCCGATCGTAAAAGTTAATTATAATTACAGCTGCATATGGAATCGGTTGTACAATGCCAAGTGTTCATTTTTACATTCAAACATCTGCACTCCAAATTTTAAATTCATATGATGACACATTTTAGTACCATTCTGACCCGTTGTAGATGATTCGTTCTATGATTTGGCAATGAGTGGTCTATGTTGTCGTTTGATACTCCATGCATGTTGGCTGATGCATCTTATTTTTGTGTTGATATTGCTGCATCTCCACAACTTTTGTAGTGTGAATGATGTTGCAGGCGAGTCTCATGTTTATGAGCTCTTGTTGAAGGCAAGTTTGAAATTACACTGACTTTGTGGAGAATCCATTAGTGTTCCTTCAGCATATTTAAGTGCTTGAGACAGAGTCGATGAATTCACTGTTTCAAGTACCTACGATTATATGTAATATATATTTTGTGCGGTTGTCTTAAGCATTGTCCTTATAAGGAAACCATCACCATATATCTGTTTGGCATTTTAAAGAACCCAACTGCCACCTTCCCTGTGTGTCCTGTCCTTGTTTGGAACCATGGAGAAATCAAAACCCACAATATATTTATTTGTAAATGCTGTCCAAGTAATTTCTCCAGTGTCAAAATACATAGTTAATGGCGATTGGCTGCAAACATTTTCCATTGTATGTTTATTTGGTTCATTTTCCTTTATTTTAACACCTGTGAGACAAGACCACCTCGTTTTCCAGCCATGAGTAGTATTTTCCAATACTTGATTAAGATGAGTTGTAACACCCACTAATAGTTTTAACTCACCGGCTTTACTGTGATGTTTATTTGACCATCTTTCACTTGTCCTCCATAAGAAGCCGTGTTCCGTCTATATTCGCTTCCTAGCCGGTATCGTGGTAAGTCTGGCAACATATAATACATTCTAACTAGGGATGAGTGATAACGGTGCCTTTTCAATAGGGGACTTCTGTGTTTAGATTAAACATCTAAAAACTTTCTCCACATTACCCAGTCAATTTGGTCCCGTTAACGTTTTTTTTAAGACATTAACACTCTTAAACCACTAGGCCCAGTTTTAATTGATTTTGGATTGTTCATTTTGCATTTAAAATGTTTGCCTGCTTACCACTACAGTTATTTGTAAAATAGTATGCACAGACTCTATTCATTAAACCTCGCACATTTACTACCATTCATGCACCCCATTCATCCATCCACCCATCCATCCATCCTGCATCCATCCATCATTCATGCATCCATTCACCCATCTATCATGCATGCATCTATCCATGCATCCAACCAACAATCATTCATTCATCATGGATCCAACCATCGTTCATGCATCAAAAATCGGATCCCTAGGCCTGCTCAGGTGGTCCCACAAGGATATTAACATATTTAAACGTTATCCGCTAATAGAATTAGCATTTTCAAAACCTTGCAAATTCACTGAAAAAACCATAGGTTTCTGACCTTATATATATATATATATATTAGCTTTTAAAAAACCAATGAAATTCACTGAAAAAACCATAGGTTATACAGTATATATAGTTAGGAATTAGCCTTTAAAAAACCAATGAAATTCACTAAAAAAAAACATAGGTTTTAGGCCTTATATAGTTAGGAATTAACATATGAAAAACCATTGAAATTCCTCCTATATAGTTAGCTGGACATTTTATTGATATAAAACCAATGAAATTCGACATATAGTTAGTTGCACTAACTATATATTTCGCGCATCCGCAATCCAATGCTGATGATGTCACATATTACATCATTCATGACATGGTCAGTGACATCACTGATGACATCACTAATGACATCATCCAGTGTCTGTGTGTTTTTGTAAAGTTTAAATATGTTTTACATATTGAAGAATGAGAGGATGTATAAGAGTATGGATGAAGGATTTGATTGTATAAGTGAGTAAGTATGTGTTAGTATATCTGTGAAAATGTAAGCTGTTCTGTGTTTAACTGTATAGATGAAGAAATCAAAGTGTGATTGATTCTTTACAGGACTGAGTATGTGTGTGAGTAACTCCATGGATGAGTGGCAGTGTGTGAGTGTCTGCATAGGTGTATGAGTGCATATGAAAGTGTTGCAATGATGAGTGACAGTATGTACGAATGACCTTATGGGTGAATGAATGATATGGCCGGGATGCCTGTCACCCCCTCCCAACACAATCCCCAAGGATGGGAAGACGGACGCAGTTCTGAACTTTTGGAAGGCGGGAGGGAGTAACCCTCCCGGCCGTATTTATTAAAATATGAAACAAAATTAAAACATTAAATTAACAGTTTCATATCATGTACAATTTTTCATTTATGACATTACGATGCAGACACGTTTATTGGCTAACCTTAACAAATCTCTAGTACAAAGGTTCTCCTAGCCGAGTCTAAGCATCCTGCAAATGCATACTTTCTAAATAAAAATTGTACATCCTAACATTACGGGCCAACGGCAAGGTCGTAACCGGTGTCAGATCCCTACTACCAGAACTCCCCCCTCACGGTGTGAGGGGCGGGCGCCCACGACCCATACCACTTGATCTCCAGTCGGTGATCCTTTCCCGCTGGTCCTCTGGTGTTGGGCCGATCCCAATTTTCGCCCCGAGTTACAGGCCTGCGAAACTGTAATCCAAACAAAAGACAACAAGCGTGAGTGCATTTCATCAGTCTCTTACAACATGTGCAGTCGCACATACCTCTTGAAACAGTTCGAGGACCAACGGCCTAACTCTTTCACCTCCTCTGTACACGGACCCCGAGCCGTAGCCTCCGTAGCGGCCCCTATTCTGAATGAGTGGGTCCCAAAATCACACGGGTTCAAGCCCGCCGCTGCAATCGTAATTGCCAGCACCCTCCGAAATTGAAATCTTGTCAACGGGGTGCCGTCCTTGTGCCTCAGCAGGGTCCCCCCCCATGTTGTCAACCTCTGTGCCATGTAGGCCTCCAAATACCTTACCGGACAACCGGGGTTCCCCCGGGCGCGCTGCAGCACCGCACTACTCCCCAAAGCCTCCTGGTCTGTCTTTGACCTGGCTATCGAGATCAGCAGAGAATCGTGATCCCTGCATAGACCTCCCCCCACATCCTTCTTATTCCTCGCCACGAGTTCACTTACCCGCATGGCCCCATGGAATGCCAATGCGAAAGCCGCTCGGAACAGTATTACCTCAGTGGGCGAGGAGCATGTCTCATCCAGTTTCGCTAGTAGCAAGGACAACCTGTCTAACCCAATCGGGTGCCTTTTATCCTGCCTGCGACCCTCCAGGCGCTGCCAGCCGTGGAGTGCCTTCCTGACTAAGAAGGAACCCGTCGGGTCCCGTATCCCGTTGAGCTGTGCCATGAATGATATGGCAGCCCTATACCTGTTGGCGGTTGCCGCCGATCGGCCTTCCTTATGAAGTGCCACCAGAAACTGGAGCAAGGACTCTTCCCGCCCCCAGCTATGCCCCCCTACCGGCCCTAAAAAGGCGCAGTATGAACGGAACGCTCCTTCATAAGCTTTCCTCGTCCTGGGCGCTAAACTGGCTGCCACGAGGTCTTGTAGTCCGGGGCACCGATCTGCCATAGTGCTTCGGGGAAAGGTGCCGCCACTAGTTCCGCTGTGGGTAGATAACCCCTGAAAGCCTGCATGTGTGAACGAGAGAGTGCATCAGCTGCATTATTCAGTACACCCGGCACATGCCTTGCCCTGAATTGTACATTTAATCTCATGCATCGCAATACAATTTCTTTCAACAGTCTTAAGATCCACTTGCAGCGTGCAGTCTGGTGATTAATGCACTCGACCACTGTCATGTTGTCTGACCAAAACACCACTGAGCGGTCCCTAAAGTCTTCCGGCCATGCCATCAGAGCCACCCAAATGGGGAATAGCTCCAAGAATCCAATGTTACCTGTTAGGCCGCTTGAGTGCCACCACGCCGGCCATGTTTGTGCCGACCACCGGTTTCCAAAGATTGCGCCAAATCCCGCGCTCCCCGCCGAGTCGGTACACAATCCCAGTTCGTCCGACGAGGCTGGGGGTTTGTTCCACACCACTCGACCGTTGAAATCCCCCAGGAATGCCAACCAAATGCGCATGTCCTGGTGAACCTCTGCCGACAGTCTAGTGCGGTGGTGTCCTTCTTTAAGGCCCACCATAGCCTGTGCTGTGGAACGTGAGAAAGGGCGAGCCATCGGCATCACTCTTAAGGCAAAATTAAGCTGACCCACTGTCTGTTGCAACTGGTGTAGGGTCACCTTTTCTTTCTGGAGACATCGTACCACGGAAGCCCTGAACTTGGCCACCTTCTCAACCGGCAGACGGAAACACCCCTCCACCGAGTCTAGTTCAATCCCCAGAAACTCCAGTGAGGTAGATGGCCCCACCTTCTTACCTCGCGCCAATGGGACCCCAAAATCCCGCATGAGTGTGCAGAAGTCCTGCAGCGCTTGTGCACAGTCCCGAGTGCCCGCCGGGCCCAGGAAAAGGAAATCATCCAAATAGTGCATCACTTGTCTATGCCCTGTGGCCTCAGTGAACACCCATTCCAAAAAGGAGCTAAACATTTCAAAATAGACACATGAAATTGAACAACCCATGGGCATACATTTATCCATATAATATTTCCCTTGAAACGTGAATCCCAGCAGGCGCTGGTCCTTAGGGTGTACCGGGAGTAACCTGAATGCAGATTCAATGTCTGATTTCGCTAACAATGCACCGGGGCCCAGGCGATTCAACAGCACGACTGCGTCATCGAACGATGCATATCTCACTGAGCATACCTCGGGGTCAATAGCCTCATTTACCGAGGCCCCCCTAGGGGCCGATAGATTGTGGATGAGTCTATACTCCCCCGGGTCTTTCTTCGGAACCACTCCTCAAGGAGAACACACAAATTCCGCAACTGGCGGGCAGACAAATGGACCTGCTACTCGCCCCAAGCTAACTTCTTTCGCTATCTTTCTGGCGGCCACCGCCGGGTTGTGCTGAATAGACAGCTGGTTCTTACAGGAGGGGCTCCCCCGAAAATTGCCCGCCGGGATCTTGAAGCCATATAGAAAGCCATTCCTCAAAGTCCCGGCGGACGCATGATCTGGGTATCGGTTCAGCCAAGGGGTCAAAGCCAAGATATCAACGGGTGAAGATGTTTGCTTTCGAGGCACCGCATCAATCCTGCTTGGATCCCCCCTTTCCTTCCGCACCATTGGTCTTGGATCGGCAACTGGTTTCTGGGTGTGAGGAATTCCCACAGCCCGAACAATCATGCCGGAACCTACACGTTCCTTGAGGCCTGGTACAGGTTCCTTTGTTGAATCCCCAATAAACCCCCCGCTTGCCTCCATTCCCGCCAGACCTGGGATGGGGATCCCCCCCGGCGCTCGTACGAAAGGGCTGCAACGGCTTCTGATGGAATGCCCCAGAGCCACTCGTGCTTGGTACCGAAGTACCCGCCGGTCCCGGCAAGAGCTGAGCATGCCATGACACTGTATCCAAGCAATCCCATGTCAAGGCCTTGTTAAACTCCTTCGTTTTTCTAAAGGTAACATCGTAACCCTTCCATTCATTTACCCGTACATTGCATGGAAATTCATGATCCTGTTCTGATAACATGCTGTGTCAGTCAACACTTCTGGTTTACGCTCCCCAATAATTTATTTATTTTATTTTATTTATTTAAGCTTATATCGCGCACAGCTACCCACAATGGGTTTCCCGGCGCTAGGGATAGACTGTAGGAGAAAGGAGGCAGTTTCACCTAGCTTGAGCCACAGCAGACTATTAGGCACGTTGGGTAAAAAGCAGAGTCTTCAAAGCCTTACGGAAGCGAAGCAAATTGGTCTCTAGTTTTAGAGCCAGTGGGAGGGAGTTCCAATATTTGGGGCCCAGAGTAGAAAAGGAACGACCTCCCATTTTTGTCAGCTTCCATCTTGGCATAGTGAAGTTTCCCATGTCCGATGACCTTAGTGGACGTAGGGGTCTATAGGGTGTTATCAACCCTTGGAGGTAGGCTGGGGCACTACCCTGCTTAACCTTGAACATATAGCAGAGTGCCTTAAATTTAATACGTTCAGGGATGCTCAACCAATGAAGGTCACGTAAGGCGGCCTTGGCTGAAGTGCGTCTGGGGATGTTTTTTAACAGGCGCGCAGCCGCATTTTGGACTACCTGCAGCACCTGTAAGGTGGCTTTATCTGCGCCCAAGTACAGAATGTTACCATAGTCCAGGCGTGATGTTACGAGCGCCTGGACTACGGTTCTGCGGGAAGAGAGTGGAAGCATCCACAGGATCTTATGAAGCCACAGCAGTGTTGAAAAGCAGATGGCCGCAACCTTTGTGGCCTGTTGTCTCATAGTTAACCTGTCGTCTATAATGACACCCAGGTTACGAACTGCGGTGGATGGTATTGGCGCATTACCCAGTTCGATGGGCCAATGGCGGGGACCCCAGAGATGTTTATTCCGACCCAGGATGACCACCTCAGTCTTCTCCCCATTCAGTTTGAGACAGTTTCTCCGCATCCAGTCGGCCACAAGAGTGAGGCCTGACTTGAGTGCGGAGATGTTGTTCTCGTCTCTCCCTGATAGGGAGAAGACAATCTGGGTGTCATCTGCGTAGGAAAACAGGGTTAGCCCAGCCTGTTCAACAATAGATGCCAAGGGTTTAACATAAATATTAAATAATAAAGGACTAAGGATTGAGCCTTGGGGAACGCCGCGGGTAGATGGACAGATGGTGGAAGCTGCTTTAGGAGAGAACACTTCAAAACTTCGGTCATTGAGGAAAGACACCAGCCAGGCCAAGGCCTGGCCAGCCACACCAATGCCTGGCCAGCCACACCTAGAGATTTCAGAGAGTCAATGAGGATGGAATGTGACACGGTGTCGAACGCTGCGCTCAAATCCAACAGGATGAGCGCCATGGTGTTACCTTGGTTGACACCGTGCCTCAGACTCTCTGTTACCCCCAGGAGCGCTGTCTCAGTTGAGTGCCTAGGCCGGAAACCCGACTGAGAAGGATGGAGAAAAGCGGTGTTTTCGACCAGTTTAGAAAGCTGGGAATTTATATGTCTCTCCAATATCTTCGAAAAGATTGGCAACAGAGATATCGGGCGAAAGTTGGCCGGGTTGGAAGAGTCTGCACCCGATTTTTTTAGTAAAGGTGCCACCATGGCGTGTTTCCAAGGTTGGGGGACCTGGGCCTCGCTCAGAGAGGTGTTTAGTAATTCAATAAAGATGGGGTGAGTAAGGGGATCCAGTTGTTTTAATATTTTGGCCGGGAAAACATCCAGTGGGGAACATGATTGCACACTGTTTAAACAGGACACAAAAGAAGTGGCGTCTAGAGGCTGCCAGGTAGTGATTACTGCATCAGTGGTGGTATTCACCAATTCCTGGATCGTAATAGGGGCGGTGAAAGTGGTCTCTGGAGGTGGAGAAAAATGATCGTAAATAAGATCCACTTTGTTTATAAAATAATCCGCTAAGGACTGACACTGGACGGCATCAAGAGCCGGAGGGGGGGGAGTGGAATTTACACCGGTCAGTTTCTTCACAACAGAGAATAACACCTTAGGACAGTTTTGTGCATCAGTCACTGTTTTTGTAGTGTAGTTTGCTTTAGCAGTTTTGCAGCTATTGTGGTACTTTTTTAAGGCTTCTTTATATATGATTTTACGTGAAGGAGAGTAGCCTTTTTTCCATTTACGCTCCAAGGTCTTACATTGTGAGCGAAGACTCTTAAGTTGTTCCGAGTACCATGGGGCTGGAGGATGGTGTGAAACTGCAGGCTTGGACGTCATTGGTAGCGCCCGATTTACAGCATTGGTTAGCCAGAGTTCAGTAGCACTGTTGAGAGCAGTAACCGGTGCGTCAATAGACGGGAGTGTTTTAATCAGTAATTTATTGAGTTCTGGAATGCTAACCTTCCCCCAATTCCGGGATGGCCTCAGTTTTTCTGTCTCAGATCTTGTTGCTGTTTCAGCCATATCTAAGGAAAAAGGGACAGCTGAGTGATCGGACCAGGCAATTTGTAGAGCTTCACGGGAACAGTCTAGGGGCAAATTGGATAAAATTGGGTCAAGTAGATGTCCAGCGCAATGTGTAGGACCTGTGTTGTGTAGTTGGAGGTTAAAAGCTTCCAGGGTAGAGAGGAGCTGATTCCTGTAAGGGCATTCGTTATCATCTAAATGTATATTTAAGTCCCCTAGAATAGTAAAATTAGACGCTTTGAGCATAACCGGGGCTAAGAGGTCCGGTAATGAAGTTATCCATGAACTAGCTGTCCCAGGGGGACGGTATACCAATAAACCTGACAGCGTGAATTGAGGAGTTATGAACAGTTGAAATAGAGCTGATTCGCAGTCTTTTTGGGTGACATCTACCAATTTACAAGTATATATGATCTTGTAGATAATTGCAATTCCACCCCCCTGCCAGAAATTCTATCCTGGCGGAGAATAGCGTAATTGGAGGGAATGGCATCTGCAATATCCGGACCTGAGCAGTCCCTGAGCCAAGTCTCGGTCAGGAATATCGCATCAGGTTGATGTTCAACAAGAAAATAATGGATATTGTATCTATGTTGTGGCAGGGATCTACAGTTTATACTCCAGAAACTTAGCGGGGGTCGAGGGGAGACTATCCTGGGGCATACCTGTCTATTTCGTCTACCTTGGTAGCGCAGGGATCTACACATGGTAGGAGTTTTTAATGAGAAGTTACAATAAGGACAGCGAAACTTAGTAGGGGGGAAAGGGTAGATGGAACAGTTATTATTGGGAGTACCACGTAGTGCAAATAGCTCTTCAAAGGAATATGCGAGAACCATGATGGAAATAGTGGCTTTACTCACCAAAAGAAGAGTATGCCAGAGCCCAGAGCCTGGCCTAGCGTGGACGGGCGCAGACGGGCTGGACTCTGGCGTGACTCCGGCGGGCATCCGGCGCATCCGCAACGCGTCCGCTACGCGGAGAGGCCCACCCCTTTTTAAAGCAATCTGGAGCGCGTCACGGCGCAGCCCGACCCAATATGGCCGCTGTCCTGCCCTCGCCTCCCCGGGACCAACTCTCAGCGTCAATACTTAGCTGAGAGTGGCCCAGACGGCAGAGGGAGGTGAGGAGACAATTCCAAATGCAAGCGCTAATAAAAATCGAGCAAGAGGTGAAATACCCCACAAGTTAATTATTGCCGTGAAAATAGAAAAGGCCCTGACCCAGTTCACCATGGTCTCATCGACCCTGAATTCCACCATCTTGGCCCGCCATACGCTGGGGTGCCATAGAACTTTCTGGGTCTTTGCATATTCTAACTCACGATGGTCAGTCAAAAGTGAAAACATGTTAATATACTTATCTCACCGGCGGTAATTTCCCTTCACATTCCCCACCCCTCACTACAGCCTCGTGCACTAGAGACAACGAATGAGCCCAGACACCATATCACCCCAGTAGACCCCCTGACTCTCTTTATTGCAATACAGTTTCTCACTACCGCCCCCCTCTGTGCTTCCTCCTCAGCTCTCCGTGACCAAGGGCCCTCAAGCCCGAAATGCATTGGAGGCCAATGTTTAAATGTTATGGATAACGACTGTTGGATATGCTGTTTAATATTCAAGTCATCTATGATCAAAATGAACATAAATTACTGAAATGAAATAAACGAAGAATATAACAGAAAAGAAGCACTTGTGTGTGATCCAAATTGGTGTGCCTCACCAGGGGATGTATCAGCGGGGCTCCGCATACACAACTATAGTTAAATATACTTATCTCCCCACACCATCTCTTTTGTAGCCATGGGAATGTGTTGCGATAAACTTTCCCGCCTTGAAGGTACTGGACCCTCCCCCACCAATGGCAACGCTCTCTTACCGGCTTCAGCAGTCTTCCCAGCCGCGTCCGTTGTCGTCACCCGATAGCCAGTCGTGACCCCCATCGCCACCTGCGGGGGAATAGAAGGTACATTTGCCGTCCCGGCATCCCTTGACTGCCGCAACTGCTCAATAATTAATCTGGCTTCTTCAGCCGGGTCTCCCGCAGCCACTGATCCCCCTGTTCCCTTCTTTAGCCATGGTAATACTGCCGCTAACTGAAGTGCTAGTTCAGGGGGCATTTGGTCATCCCCCATTGGCGTGATCACCACGGGAATTGGCAAACCCCCATCCGGTCCTGGTACCGGGCTGTCCACCATCGCGACGGGGATGTCCGTGCCAGGACTCGATGGAGTTACCCCTGGGACTGGGACCTCACTGGAACCTGCCCTCCCCTTCTTCTTCTTACCCTATCCCCGGGGCGACTTTCGGCAAGGCCGGTCCTATGACTCTTTTAGGCCGCCCCAAGGGAGCATTCTGGGCCGCCACCTGTTTCCTGACGGCCGCTAAGCCACGACCGAGCTGATCCACTTTACCCAACTTTCAGTCCATCACCGCCACTTGGTTCACCAAGGTGCGTAGCATCCTCTCCATCTCGGAGCTCTTTCCCGCTTTCTTGCCAGGTATGACTTTGATCACTTCGTCCGATTTGACCCGCAAGGGTGACTCGATCTTCCACACGCCTGATGCTGAAAGAGAAAAACAAAGATTACAAGTTCTTAAAAATTGCAGCTTATTCCCTAGAAGGCTCACGAGCGACGAGTGGTGCAGCCTTCAGAGCACTGGAACAAGAGGAAGCTTCGTTGGATTCCCGCTCTATTTAACCATCTGCGGGAGGGCGGGGGCCCACCTCAGGTACGCCCATCCATGCACGGACTTCCGGGCGGGTGTCTGGACCAACCTCTTCTGGGCGGGAGGGGCGTGCTCCGGCTACGCCGCTTCGGGCATACCAGCCGGGACACGCCCCCCGCCCACAATGGTTTCCCGGGGAATCGGAGCACCCATCCATACGTTCGGGGGAACCGAGTGGTCTTCCCTTTCCATTTACTCTCTTGAATCACTTTTTCCGCATCTTCTGGTATGGAGCAGTTTCTCTTTAACCGTGTGAATTCCCCATAAGGTATACTGTTTAGAAGGGATTTGGAATGAAAACTTGTCCCATTTTTCGAAATAGGGTGCATTCCAATTTTCCATCAGACACGTATATTTTGGTGTCTAGGAAATCTATTTCTTTTGTGCTTGTCGTGCACGTGAACTGTAGACCTAGATCATTGTCATTCAGTTTTCTAAAATAATTCTGAAACTGAGAGTTTGTACCATTCCAAATAATAAACAGGTCGTCGATGTAAGGTACCCAAAGTATTATTCGATCCAGATCTGATTGATTATCTTGGTTCCATGCTATGGTCTTTTCCCACCAACCCATGGTGATGTTTGCATAGTTGGGAGATAGAGAAATGCCCATGGCTGTGCCACATTCTTGCTTATACAATTGTTTGTTAAAGAGAAATATGTTATTCTTCAAACATAGATCAACCATCTTTATCAGCATTCTTGTGTGATCAAGTTGTGTAATGCTAAGTTGTTTCAGATAATATTCACATGCTTCCATTCCGACTTCATGGCGAATCGACGTGTAGAGTGAGACCACATCAATTGTGGCTAAGAGATATTCAGAGTTCCAGGTTATATTCATCAGAATTCTTAAGAAATCTCTGGTGTCTTTGATGTAAGAGGGCAGACTTTGGGCAATGGGAGCCAAGAATGTGTCGACATAATTAGAGATGTTTTCATATAGTGAGCCGCAGGAGGAGACAATTGGTCTCTTCAGAAATCTTGGAAGAACTAAATATTCAAACAAATGAGAGACCAAGCACTGGATTAAGGAGAAAATCAAGATATTATCCTATCCTATCACCAGGAAACAAAATAGATCTGTTTTTTAGATGCAATAACAAAAGAACTGGATAATGTTTCAAAAATAAGAAATAATTCACGCGAAAATCTCTCAAAGACAGAACGCAATGCAATTAAAACTTTGATTGAAAATGACAAAATTACAATAAAACCTGCTGACAAGGGAGGCAATATTGTGCTAATGAGAACAACAGATTACATAGCAGAAGCAGCAAGACAATTGAATCAAGAGAATAACTATAAGAAACTAGAGACAAATCCATATGTAAAAATGAAGAAGGAATTGCAGGAATATCTAGACATGTGGTATGAAAAAGGTTTGATCAATAAAGAGGAGAAAAAATATCTAACAATTGATCATCCAATAACACTGTGTATATATTTCTTACCCAAGATTCACAAAACTCTAGTAAACCCTCCGGGAAGATCAATTGTCTCCTCCTGCGGCTCACTATATGAAAACATCTCCAATTATGTCGACACATTCTTGGCTCCCATTGCCCAAAGTCTGCCCTCTTACATCAAAGACACCGGAGATTTCTTAAGAATTCTGATGAATATAACCTGGAACTCTGAATATCTCCTAGCCACAATTGATGTGGTCTCACTCTACATGTCGATTTGCCATGAAGTTGGAATGGAAGCATGTGAATATTATCTGAAACAATGTAGCATTACACAACTAGATCACACAAGAATGCTGATAAAGATGGTTGATCTATGTTTGAAGAATAACATATTTCTCTTTAACAAACAATTGTATAAGCAAGAATGTGGCACAGCCATGGGCATTTCTCTATCTCCCAACTATGCAAACATCACTATGGGTTGGTGGGAAAAGACCATAGCATGAAACCAAGATAATCAATCAGATCTGGATCGAATAATACTTTGGGTACGTTATATCGACGACCTGTTTATTATTTGGAATGGTACAAACTCTCAGTTTCAGAATTATTTTAGAAAACTGGATGACAATGATCTAGGTCTACAGTTCACGTGCACGACAAGCACAAAAGAAATAGATTTCCTAGACACCAAAATATACGTGTCTGATGGAAAATTGGAATCCACCCTATTTCGGAAAAAAACTGCGACAAACAGTATGCTACATGGGACAAGTTTTCATCCCAAATCCCTTCTAAACAGCATACCTTATGGGGAATTCACACAGTTAAAGAGAAACTGCTCCATACCATAAGATGCGGAAAAAGTGATTCAAGAGAGTAAACGAAGATTCGCAGCGAGAGGATATGAGGAACGTGTTCTGAATAAATGTAAGAAAAAAATACACCAGAAAACCAGGACACAGACATTAATTGAACAACCGAAAAAAAAACAAAATAAACGCACCTCCCAGATTTATAACAACTTTCAGTAAGGAAAGTGGAAACATTGCCCGAATAATGAAGAAATACTGGCATCTCCTATCAGGGGATCCTGACATTGGAGCAACAATTGGCGAAGTCCATCAATAACGTACAAGAAAAATAACTCTTTGAAAGATCTACTGGTCAAAAGTTACTTTCAAGTGAAACCAAAATCAGACTGGTTGCAAAACCAACGCAAAGGCTTTCAACCATGCAACACATGTAAAGCTTGCAAGATTGGAAAAAATATGAAAGTGATTCAAGAACCAGATGGAAAACTCTTGAAAATAGACCAAAACATCACATGTACTTCCAAAAATGTGGTATACATCGTGGAATGCAAATGTGGCATGAAGTACATTGGATGCACCACATGTATGTTGAAAAAGAGGATTTTGGAACATATTCGAGCGGTAAAAAATTCGAACATGCAATATGCTACCACCAAACATCTAAGCACATGCCAGAATGGAGATTGGAGGCAAATGCATTTCTACGGAGCAAAAATGCTGGACAAAATGGAAAGAGGAGGTGACGTGATTCGAAAGCTCCGTCAAATGGAGTCTCGAATGATAATCAGATTCAAAACAAAACACCCCAGAGGAATGAACTTTGGGGAGGACCTCCACATTCATCTGGAATAAATGCTTAAATTGCATCTATTATGATATGGGTACTATACCCAATACCTTGACATTAAAAACATTAATATATACAAATATATATGCCACAGTGAACAATATGTCACAACATACTAATGGTGTAACTGAGAAACACACACGAGGTCTTTCTTTTCTTTTTAATATTATTTTCAAATGTTTGTAACTACAATTCCCATAATGCCTCCTAATGGCAAATATGGGATAGTATAAAAAGTAACACTGTGGAAGGACTAACCGACCATGAGCAAGGCCAGTTGTGGCTGAAACGCGTTGGTGGGGTGAAGCAGTAATTAAATAAGGCTTGAACAAGTACCCTGGCTGTGCCGCCTCTTTTGTATAGCAAAATATATATATATATATATAATATATACATATATGCTCCGTATCCAACACATCTGCAGTGATCCAATAGATGCGAAGGAGAAGCAAATGGAGAGTTTCGCCAGGTTTTTATACAGAGGGTATAGCCATAGAGTAGTAGAGGCCGCCATGAAAAAATCTCAAATTACGCCAAGAGAGGAACTCCTTAAATATAAAGTTAAGACTAAACAGAGAGTTGAAAACCATAAGACTGAGCCGGTCAGGCTGCTCCTGACATACTTCAAACAGGAAAAGGAATTGAGGAGCATTATAAGGCGTAATTGGCACTTCATCCAGGATGATCCTGTGATTGGTGACCTAATGCCCTCAAACCCGTCCATCACCTTCCGTAGATCGATGAGTATGGGTAACATGCTGGATAGAAACAGTAATGAGAGTTTCAAGAAAGATACTTGGCTGCCCTCTAGAAGGGGTTTTTATAAATGCTCATCTTGTAAGGCCTGTCAGTTTGGTAGTAATACTAAGACCTATAGGACATCATTTTCCGGAACTATTAGAGGGATCAAACAACATTTAACGTGTAAAACGAAATATTGTGTCTATGTTCTGGAATGCGAATGTCATCTAATGTATATAGGCAGTACCAAGCTGGCAGTACACAAGCGCATTTTACAACATTTAAGGGCAATCTCAAATAAAGACCAGAACCATCCTGTTGCAAGACACTTTCAAGCTGTACATAACAGAAATCCCCTACATCTCCGATATTATGCAATAGAGGCCATACCTCTTACAAAAAGAGGTGGAGATAGAGAGGCCCGATTAAGATGATTGGAGACGAGATACATATTGGAGTTCGACTCCAAGTGGCCGGGAGATTAAATGCGACAGAGGTCCTCCATACATTTTTATGATTGAACTGAAAGCCCCTTTTCTAGTCTTTTAATGCCTGTATATCTATTTATAGTCACTGTAGGTTACATTAGTATAGATAGCTGAATTACAATAACTGAATGCGACTCATTTTCAGCCCAAAATGGATTAGTGAGAGATGTACCTTTTGTACCCAAGTATTTATTGAGCCATGTTTTTAATGATTGGTTTTAAGGCATTTGGGTAGTTTTTATCGGTTGTTTTAGCATTTGTCTCTTGGTAGCAGGTATTTATATTGGTCTTATGATATATCCACTGTTTACACAGTTTCCCCCAAAAATATGTATATAAAAAACATAAAAAAACAACAACAAAAACGTGTATATATAATCGCACAATTGATGAACTTCCAATGATTATCTCAATGTTTGCACCTTATTGGCACCAGTCACTTTAATTCATAGTACTGTAGCACCATGCACTTTACCTTTTCATCATGTAATGAAACTAGAATCGAATGATCAGTTTATTAATAGAATTGTTTGAAAAGTTGAAATTATGCTAAGAGAAGAGTATATATGAGGTTTTCTTCAAATTCCGAATATGTAATTGTGGTTATGTCAAAGACACAATTAATTTGCCTTACTAGAATTGGTAATAAACAGTCTAAACTATAAAATAATTGCTGCTAAAGAAAGAGTGACAAAGTGACTGTAGAACGAGTTTTATACAAAATTATTATTATTTTTTACATATGTTTATTTTGTTTTCACAATTAGTTGGGCACGTAGGAGTAACAAATTATATATTGCATTTCATTAGTTTGACATAAGAGTTGAATGCATTTAAGCATTCAAGATTGTTTTGATTCCAATCTATTTTTGAAATTGTATCTGTGATGAATGATTTACTTTTTAAGCATCTAAGCTGTTATTATACAAAGAATAACTCCAGGTAAAAATTCTTTGTGAGATATACAAAATGTATTTAAACAGAAAGTATTTTTTCTATGTCAACTAATCATATGATGCACTAGCACTTTAAAATTGGGCTTGTCACTACGCATGGTCATGTGATCAAAGCCGCTTGGACGCCGAAACGCTTCTTGACTATATGCAAAAATAAATAATGCTGGCACATAAGTAGGTCTACGGCCTTATTCTGCGTTTAAGCCGAGAGAATATTACGAGTTTTGGTTATATATATATATATATATGTTATGTTATGTTAATATGTGGTTTGTATAGCGCGCCGCTACTCAAGCAGAGAGTCCCGGCGCTGTGCAGATCTGTGTAGAGACGTAGAGCGGAGAACAGGCGCACTAGAGGCTGAAAAGCCAGGTCTTTAGGCCTTTCCTGAAGGACAGGAGGTTGTCAGATTTCCTCAGCGAGAGGGGGAGCTTGTTCCAAAGCTGCGGGGCACAGGCTCTGTAAGAGCGACCTCCAATGCGTGAATGCTTTACAGATGGAATGACAGCAAGGGCTTGTGTGGCTGAACGGAGCGATCTTGTGGGATGGTAGAACTGAACATGTTTCCTGAGGTAAACTGCACCGGTACCGTGTAAGGACTTAAAGGTCAAGGTCAAAGTCTTGAAGATGATACGTTTCCTTACCGGAAGCCAGTGGAGTGCCTCAAGGAGGGACAATGTATGAGATCTGCGGCTTAATCCGAAAATGGCCCTTGCAGCGGAGTTTTGGACAGACTGTAAGCGAGATAGGAGGTATTCTGGTAGCCCTAAATAGAGCACATTGGCATAGTCAAGCCTGGATCCAATCATTGCTTGAACAGTGATTCTCCTGTGAGCCAGAGACAATAGAGGAAGAAATTTCCTAAGTATACGTAGCTGGCCAAAGCATTGGCCAACCAAAGCAAGGATCTGGGGTTTGAAGGTAAGACCATTGTCAAATTTGACGCCCAGGTTCTTAGCGACCGCAGTAGGAGAGGAAGGAGGATGCATATCTGCCGGCCACCAAGATTTCCATTGAGTATCAGGAGAGCAGCCAAAAAATATAATTTCAGACTTGTCTGAATTACATTTAAGCTGGTTCAACTGAAACCAGGAAAAAACTGCCTCTAAGCAGCTTTTAATAGAGTCACCCGCGAAATCTGAGTTCTTGTCACAGGTAAATAGCAGCTGCGTATCGTCCGCATAGGACGCATATATATCACCAAATACAAACATATATATATATAAATACAAAATAATCAGTACTGTGTAAAGTTTATTGTACAAATCTCCGGGTGTTACTTTCAAGGGTTTATTTATCAATTTGTGACATATGAAATTCTATTGTATTATATTCCTCTAGAAACCGCGAGTTATTTCAACTTAAACTATATGTGTTTTTTACTTTTATGGGTAAGAGATTTTATATTGTATGGCACTCTGAGCATTTTATATTTTTAAGCACTTTGTGTAGGCCTCCATTAAGCTGAATCAGTGTAAATATCAATGAAAATTTGCATTTATGCAGAAATACTAAACTCTCTTAATACAGAACTCAAAATTTTGATAACAATAGAACATCATAATATCCAATTAAATTGTACACAGTACACATATATACTCCCATTGAGAACCGAATGGTTACAAGGTTAAAGCTGTTCAGCGCTATGTGTGTATATATATATGAGATTAATATATTTATAGTTTTAATCAGGCATTCAAGCCGATTAGGAGAGTTGATGGTTTACATATTTACATATATGCATGTTTATTAAGACATCTTGTAATGGGAAGATTCAATGCACTGATCAACAAGAGGCAAAGCGCATGTTACATAAGTATGTCTTTCATATCTATGCAATCGTGAATCACGTGATTATGTGCACTAGGGGCAGGCAGTCTGTGGAGATTTAAAAGTAACATGATGCTGCCAAAATCTTTGTGTGAGCAAGAGCACGGCTGTGCTCCAAACGTATCGCAGCAGAGCGGGGAAGTGAAATAAAAATACCTTTCTGCCTTGGTCCTCGTGGTCCGCCTTCTTCATTTCACCAGGAGCGGGTGTTTTGGAGGATTGTTGCTAGTGATAATATATACCGTGATCAAGGTGGCAGCTGCCACCGAAACGCGTTGGTATGCAATGGTTGGTGGAATAGAGCAATAAATCGAAATACTTGAGAAAAGTACCTGGGAGTGCGAGTCCTTTCTTCTTTTTGAGGTAGAAGAATATATATATATATATATATATATATATATATATATATATATATATATATATTTATTTCAGTCCAAAATGCCCCAAAGCACGGAAGCGCACACGACATCAAAAGAAACCAATTGGTTTATTCACAAAGGAAAACGTGTTGCAGCTTGCGAGTGGGAACATTGCCTGCACTCGTGTCAGCACTTCAAAAGTGGAAAAATTAAACGTGTGCAGTATGCTGGCCCACCGGAGGGTAACAATGCATTTAAATATCAGGAACTTGGCAGAACCCACTGAAGGGTGCCGAACTTTTACTCTGATTGTGACTACAAATCCCAGCCTGCAACGTAATAAGTTACTCAATTAATGAGGCCCACTAAAGGTATTTAAAGGAGCAGGCTGTCAGAGCATTTTGCCAAGCACCATGAAATGATCCATGATTAAGAGGCAGGAGCCTTGAAACGCGTCGGAGATGAACTTTTCAGATAAGCTGCAACACGTTTTCCTTTGTGAATAAACCAATTGGTTTCTTTTGATGTCGTGTGCGCTTCCGTGCTTTGGGGCATTTTGGACTGAAATATATATATATATATATATATATATTTCAAACAGGTTACTCCTTCCACTTCCACCAGAGAGCCCCCGGCGGCGAAGAGAGAGACACGAACCACTTCTGGATTCAGGCAAGATGTTTATTGTAGCCAAACAGCAGTCGACAGATGACGCGTTTCGGGCTCAGGCGCCCTTGTTCACATAAAGGCTGTGTATGATTGAAGCCATTTTTAAATAAAATGCCCTTCCCACCGAGGTCACATGTTCAGAGAACAAAACAATGGACATAGCAAAAAGACTTAATGATGTGTAATTCATCAATATAATTAAGCTGTCCCATCAAGGCGTAATTCATTTTTATAAAGCCTTGACGCTGTAATTCCAAAATATATACATTGGGGAATTCATTTGCAATATTAAAGCGTTATAGCGGTTCAAAATGAAATTATGGTTAGAACAATTTCAAGAATACATATTGCATTTATAGCGCTAAGCCAACATTCCTGGTTAAATCCAAACACTCTTACAAAACTGCAATAATACAATTTCAACTGCTTAAATGCATGTTGTTATACTCTGAGTTGTGACTTCCGTGAAAAACAGGGGGAGGAATATATACAAGGCTAAGTGCATGAAGAAGCTGCATAATTAGATTTCTCTGTAAAACATAAACACCCAGTGTAAATAATAAGTTACGTGTTAAATGTGTTAAACCTAGTGAGAAGATACATTTGCATCATTCACCATAACCTCGACTAATACGAGACGTGATACAGAATCTCTATCATAGTGACAAAAAGTGAGGTGAAAAAAATATATATAACTGGTCATCATAATTCATATATCCAAGGACGATTTGTGTCTCTAGTTTGGTTATGAATATGACTATCTGAACACATTCAATAAATCGGATGATTTTAACACGATTTACACAAGAAATAAATGCAAATTCAAATTCAAATGATGTACAGTATGTATCTTGTTTCATATAGGGGCTACATACAGAATACTGGATTACAAGCACGTGTACATGTCTTCGGTGTTGTTCAGACCGTTAGGGCACTTGCTATCGAAGTTTAGGATAAATTTGGTCTCTAATCTTCTCAGCGAGGCCTCTCGGTTACCCCCTCTCCGTGGTTTGGGGACTGCTGATACCACATAATATTTCAAACAAGTTAAGTTGTTATTATGAACTTGTTTGAAGTGGCGTGCCACCGGATAATTAGGATCACTATGTAGGATGGCACGGAGATGTTGGAGTATTCTCTCATGTACCTGTAACTTCGTGCTCCCAATGTAATTTAGCCCACAGGTACAAGTAAGAACATATACTGCAAATTCGGTTTTGCAGTTATAGTTACCTACTATCTTATGTGGTGTGGGACTGAATGGGGTGTTGTATTCTGTGGTGCTAATCCCAAACTTGCACGCCCGGCACGAGGAGCATTTGAAAAAACCATCTCTGGGTTTTAGCCAATTGGAGCTAGTTCTGATCTCGGGACTGGTAAGATCTAATTCAGCTCCCATGTTTCTTCCTCTACTGAATGTTATGGTAGGGCTGGAAGGTAAGCTGGTTTTCAGAACCGGATCAGTGAGAACTATTCTCCAGTTCTTGTTAATGATAGATCTAATTTTGCGCTCGTTCTCACTAAAGGCTGTGATCAGTCTTGGACACTGGACCTTTTCAACTGCCCCAGATGTTCTAGATGGGACAGCTTGATCTTGTGAGGCAGGTTCTTTATCGTCGGGATCAGGTAACAAGCTAGCTCTAGATCTAGTGGTGGTCTTAGCTAAGGCAGATGTTACAATTTTATCCGAATAGCCTCTAGCCTTCATGCGACGCATGGATTCTGCTGCACAGATATTGAATTCTGCTTCCGTGCTGCATATCCGTTTCAAGCGTAGCAGTTCCCCGTAGGGGATACTGGCTATTAAGTACCTGGGATGGGCACTTGTGGCATGGAGTGTGACATTACCAGCCGTGGGCTTTCTGAACAATGTACTCTCTATTCTGCCATTGGCTATGTACAGCTTAACATCAAGAAATTCCAAATTGGAACTATCTATGTGGTGGGTAAAGTGGAGATTCAATTTGTTCTTATTGATGTTATTGATGAATTCCACCGCCTTGTCTTTGCTGCCCTTCCACACGATGAAAATGTCATCGATGAATCTGTAATAGTGTATGATGTTTCCCTCATATATGGCAGAATAGTCTTTTTTGAGCACCTGCTCCTCCCACCAGCCAACGTGCAAGCACGCATAGCTGGGGGAGAAGCAAGCTCCCATGGCCACACCCCTTAGTTGTTTAAACAACTCCTTTCCAAAGAGAAAGAAGTTGTTGTGGAGGCACCACTGCATCATGCTTACTATGGCCTTGTTGTGCTGGTAGAATTCGCACGGTCTTTGGTCCAAAAAGAATTTAACAGCTGATAATCCTGCCTGGTGGTCTATACTAGTGTACAAAGATTCAATGTCTAAAGAGATTAGATACATCCCTTCTGACCATTGAATATTCCTAATTTTTCCCAGGAAGTCACCAGTATCTTTGACGTAACTAGGCAATGTTGTTACATGATTTTGCAGAAAGAAATCTATATATTGGCCAACCTGTTCCGCTGCGCTGCCTATAGCAGAAATGATTGGCCTGCCTGGAGTGGGAAGAACACACTTATGCACTTTCGGTATTAAATAAAATACAGGTGTAATAGGGGTTTCATTGTGCATAAACTTGAACTCATCATTGGAGATAAGACCATCACTACGCAATTGGATTAACAGTTTCTTTAATGAATCTGTAGCCTGCTTGTATTGTTTGATGTTAGATGGCTCATAACAATCAGTATTGCCAAGCTGGCGTTTAGCCTCCTTGATGTAATCTTCCCGGGGCCAGATGACTAGATTGCCCCCTTTGTCCGATTTTTTTATGATGATTTCATTATTCTTTCCCAATTTCTTCATTAGATTGGCATAGTCTCTCTTCTTTCGCTCAACATGTTTTCTTTGTTTGAATTTCTCAGACTGTACTTGCTTATTCAATTTTTTGATGTCTTCGACCACACAGTCGTGGAACGTGTCTAATGCATCCCTCGGCATCATGGGGATATATTTGGATTTTTTCTTGAAAGGGCTGAGCCCAGCACCTTTCTGTAGCAAATTGATGTTGCTCATTCTATTTTGAGTAGATGGGTCACATTCATTATCACTGTCCACTGCCTCGCCGGCATTCAAGTCATGAAGGTCCAGGTACACAGGGATGTCTGCTGCCCTAATTCCTAGACTGTCCACATGAGTAGTCATCTCTTGTTGTGACACCCCGTCTTTGTCTTTGACGTTTTTCAGGAAGAAATGCTTTTTCAATTTAAGTTTTCTCACGAACTTAAAGACATCGATTCTTGTGGAGCTGTAATTAAAAGTATGGCCAGGACAGAAATTAAGACCCAAGGACAGCAATGTTTTTTCAGCATCAGACAACGGTACACTAGACAAGTTAATGATGGTTTTGTCCAAGTCTACTTTCTCTTTGTCCAATTGCTCTTCTTTTTGTTTTTTCCTTTTTTGTTTGTTGATTTTTCTTCTTTCTTTTCTTCGTCTGTTTTTCCTTGTGTTTTTTGCTGTGGTTTGTTGTCCTTTCTCGGTCTCAAGGACCGGAGTCTCTCTGCAACTAAAAAATCCAATTCTTCTCCTGCATCAAGTACAATTGCGGGTGTGGGTCTCTCTCCGCTCTCTATGCTTGATTCACTGGATATGGAAATAGAGTCAGAGCTGATGCTTTCCGCTGCCGCTCCTCCAGTTGCGGCAGATTTTTGTACATTTTGCTCTGCGCTGCTTTTGCCCTTTTGTTCCCCGAATTTCTTGCGGTTTTCATTATTGTACTTGCGGGCAAAAGTGAAGATCTGCCCATTGTTGTAGTCTGCTTCATCCCTAGCAAACTTATGCGCTTTACGTTGTTTTATTTTCTCCTCATGTTTGCGCAGTCTTTCTTCAATGGCAGTTCTTGCTGTCTTGATGTAATCAACTTTGGCAGATTTTTTCAACTCTTCTTCAATGTTTTCAATTTTCTTTACTATTTCCACTCGGTCTATTGCTGCATATTTGATTAAAATGCGGACTGAGGTCATGGAAGCTTCCAAGTTGTTCTGTGCCCATTCTTTTAACATTGCAGGGTTGGGGTTATCATAGCTTGGAGCCAAGAGGATCCGAAGACCTCTCGGAACCCTCCCTACCTCTGCATATTTAGTAAGTGAGCAATGCTCCCACCACTTGGTTATCTCTAAGCGCATGTACTTCTCGAGGTTCTTTAAAAGCGTTTTCTCATTATCATCCGGCCCCGCCGGTGTGCTTACAGATGGTACATCATTTGAATTTGAAATGGGTCTTTTACAGAACAATTCTTCCGCTGCCGCTTCGCGCTGGCGTACAGCCTCGTCTGTCATGCTGACTGCTTGGTTGATATATCTTGTGCAACTCGGATCGTGTCACGAGTCGCTTCGTTATGCCTGATCTCTCCCCACCTCTGCCAGAATGCCGTCGTCACTCACCGGGTGCTGTTGCCGCTTCGCCTTTGAACCCGTCTGGTTCTTCGTGCCGGCCAGTAACCCTTTGCTTTCCCGTGACGTGTGGCGGCGCGAGGGGGCTGCTGCCAAAGTTTCACCACGAACCACTTGCTTCTTCGACCTTAGGGCGGCAGCCGCTTCCGGGTGAGAGGGTTCGTTGAAACGGAAGAAAGTCGAGCTTCCGTGTATTACGAATTTCAAACAGGTTACTCCTTCCACTTCCACCAGAGAGCCCCCGGCGGCGAAGAGAGAGACACGAACCACTTCTGGATTCAGGCAAGATGTTTATTGTAGCCAAACAGCAGTCGACAGATGACGCGTTTCGGGCTCAGGCGCCCTTGTTCACATAAAGGCTGTGTGTGATTGAAGCCATTTTTAAATAAAATGCCCTTCCCACCGAGGTCACATGTTCAGAGAACAAAACAATGGACATAGCAAAAAGACTTAATGATGTGTAATTCATCAATATAATTAAGCTGTCCCATCAAGGCGTAATTCATTTTTATAAAGCCTTGACGCTGTAATTCCAAAATATATACATTGGGGAATTCATTTGCAATATTAAAGCGTTATAGCGGTTCAAAATGAAATTATGGTTAGAACAATTTCAAGAATACATATTGCATTTATAGCGTTAAGCCAACATTCCTGTTTAAATCCAAACACTCTTACAAAACTGCAATAATACAATTTCAACTGCTTAAATGCATGTTGTTATACTCTGAGTTGTGACTTCCGTGAAAAACAGGGGGAGGAATATATACAAGGCTAAGTGCATGAAGAAGCTGCATAATTAGATTTCTCTGTAAAACATAAACACCCAGTGTAAATAATAAGTTACGTGTTAAATGTGTTAAACCTAGTGAGAAGATACATTTGCATCATTCACCATAACCTCGACTAATACGAGACGTGATACAGAATCTCTATCATAGTGACAAAAAGTGAGGTGAAAAAAATATATATAACTGGTCATCATAATTCATATATCCAAGGACGATTTGTGTCTCTAGTTTGGTTATGAATATGACTATCTGAACACATTCAATAAATCGGATGATTTTAACACGATTTACACAAGAAATAAATGCAAATTCAAATTCAAATGATGTACAGTATGTATCTTGTTTCATATAGGGGCTACATACAGAATACTGGATTACAAGCACGTGTACATGTCTTCGGTGTTGTTCAGACCGTTAGGGCACTTGCTATCGAAGTTTAGGATAAATTTGGTCTCTAATCTTCTCAGCGAGGCCTCTCGGTTACCCCCTCTCCGTGGTTTGGGGACTGCTGATACCACATAATATTTCAAACAAGTTAAGTTGTTATTATGAACTTGTTTGAAGTGGCGTGCCACCGGATAATTAGGATCACTATGTAGGATGGCACGGAGATGTTGGAGTATTCTCTCATGTACCTGTAACTTCGTGCTCCCGATGTAATTTAGCCCACAGGTACAAGTAAGAACATATACTGCAAATTTGGTTTTGCAGTTATAGTTACCTACTATCTTATGTGGTGTGGGACTGAATGGGGTGTTGTATTCTGTGGTGCTAATCCCAAACTTGCACGCCCGGCACGAGGAGCATTTGAAAAAACCATCTCTGGGTTTTAGCCAATTGGAGCTAGTTCTGATCTCGGGACTGGTAAGATCTAATTCAGCTCCCATGTTTCTTCCTCTACTGAATGTTATGGTAGGGCTGGAAGGTAAGCTGGTTTTCAGAACCGGATCAGTGAGAACTATTCTCCAGTTCTTGTTAATGATAGATCTAATTTTGCGCTCGTTCTCACTAAAGGCTGTGATCAGTCTTGGACACTGGACCTTTTCAACTGCCCCAGATGTTCTGGATGGGACAGCTTGATCTTGTGAGGCCCATTTTTGTTTTCGCCGGTCAATGCCGGTTCCGGCATTGACCGAGTATCCACAGCAGAGGCGAGTCATTATCTGGACTGACGCCTGAGCACCACGCTGAGGGTGCACTGCGTGCATGGCCATTTGATGCCTGCATTAAAAACCTCGTACTCCGCCCTCACGAAGAGTGGAAAAGTACGGTTATCCGGCCAAAACAAAACCGGGACACGTATTTCCCAATTGAAAAAACCAACATTGCAACTGGATCCCATTAAGGACCTCTGTGCTATTTCAACCCCTTGCTTGGCGTTTTGATCGTAAATTCCGCCAAACAAACCAAGGAGTGCAGGAAACCTCCCACGTGAGGCTTCTTACCTCGAACAATAGAGGCTTTGTTACATTCAGGCATGCTTTGTTTATCTCTAAAGTCCTGATGATGATCCCATGCATTAAATGAGCAATAGGGATCGAAACGTCGACACCCAAAAGTGGGGTTACACTTACAATATTGTCAAATGAAATTGTGTATGCTCCGCTTCAGGTGACACTGTCAGTGATCTTTAATTTGTCTACAGTGCCCTGCTCTTGCTCCCTTCCTTTGCCTGAAAAAACACCCCTTTCACTCTATTCCTATTCTTCCTTTTTCTTCTTGGTACGGCACAGGCTTGTGTCATGCTATTTCGTTTTGCATTGTATATTAGACATTGTGTCTTGAAAATAAATTCCTTTCCCGGCTGGGTCAGGAAACCTTAACCGTATAGTATTCCATTGTGTTCCTATACTGTATTGTATTTATGCTGAATAAGCTAAGCACCTTTGTTTCCTATAACGTAGTTATACCCATGGTCCTTAGCTATCTATTGGGTTCCCCTTGTTTCCAAAAAACGCCATGACCGTGGGCCTCCTTGACACAGGTCACCTGCAAACCCATCAGCACCACAGACTAATGTCTGTACAGACTACTGACTTCGGTCTACACTGTGGACAGCAGGGCTCACAATTCAGATGCAGTGGTGATTGCATATGATGCAGTCTAGTAGGCAAGACACGTTGCTCCCAGTGCAGCCCACACGGACCCCGCATGATCGCAGGCTGCGCACACGCGAGCACCAAAGGCACCACTAACTCAGTGCACCACAAGTCAACACCACGTGGCCTTATCAAGGCAGAATTCATTAGACAAAAGACATTGCTCCCAGTGTGGCCAACAGGGATCACGTATCATCGCAGGGTGCGCACACGCTAAATGCTCCTGGTGCCACTAACTGTGCAGCTGAACTCAACGCCACATGGCTGTGCGCCCATCCTGACCACTTCCTACGGCCTACACTGGGGTTAGCACGGTTCACAATTTAAGATTAGTATCGATGCAAATTGTGTAAGCGACTATAATGGGTTAAGAAGACCAAATGCTCCCAATCTGTGCAGCTCAAGTCAACGTCACGTGGCTGTGGGCCTTTGCTGACTGCTGCCTCCGGCCGACACTATGGAAGACCGGTGACACGTGGCACCACTGAACCTGTTCAAGACAAGCCGAACCCACATGTGTAACTGTGTTCTGAGCCCTGAATGGCAGTGACCCCAACTTCGTGGCAGCAACCACAGCACCAGACTCCCTTTCATTAGTGAGGGGTATTTGCAAATGGAAGGCCAGCGACACGTGGTGCCACTGAACCTGAACTCCACCAAAGTATGCACGTGGCTGTGGGCCCTTGCTCACTGCTACCTCTGGCCTACAGTGTGGAAGACCAGTGCATGTGATGCCACTAACCCTGTATAACACAAGGCGCAACACCTGATGCCACTAACTCTGTTCAGCACAAGCCAATCCCACAAGTGACCCCAACTTCGTGGCAGCGACCACAGCACAAGACTCCCTTTGATTAGTGAGGTGTATTTGCATTTGAAAGGCCAGCGAACATGTGGTGCCACTGAACCTACACTACCCAGGCCGGTGAGGCCACCAACGTATGCACGTGGATGTGGGCCCTTGCTCACCGCTATCTCTGGCCTACAGTGTGGAAGACCGGTGGCACATGGTGCCACTAACCATCTTCAACACAAGCCGATCCCACATGTGGAACTGTGTCCTGAGTCCTGAATGGCAGTGACCCCAAGTCCTTGGCAGAGATCACAGCACCAGACTCCCTTCAATCAGTGAGACATATTTCCACAAGCAAGACCGGAAACACGTGATGCCACTAACCCAGTACAACACAAGCCGATCCCAAATGTGTAACTGTGCCTTGAGTCCTAAATAGCAGTGACCCCAAGTCTGTGGCAGCGACCACAGCACCAGATTCCCTTTGATCAGTAAGGCATATTTCCATATGCAAGACCGGCGACACGTGATGCCACTAACCCTGTACAACACAAGGCGCAACACGTGCTGCCACTAACTCTGTTCAACACAAGCGGCAACACGTAGCACCACTAACCCTGTTCAACAGAAGCCAGGCAGAATTCAATAGACAAAAGACATTGGTCCGAGTGCGGCCCCCCTCTGAACTGCACATCATCGCAGGGAACGTACACGCTGAGCGCCAAAGGTACTACAAACTCAGTGCCCCATAAGTCATTGCAAGGAAGACTGAACAGTGAGGCATACCATCACTCGAAAATCAGCCACAAATACTTATAATATAAAAAGAACAAAATAATTGAAGTACCTTAATGATTACAATGCAGCAAATTAAAAGATGTGGAATGCAAATATGGACATACAATATGTTGCACATAACTGAACTGCTGTTTCTCCCTATGTCACATCATATAGTACCAAGTCTGAGAAGACAAAATTGAAAGAAATGTGGGAAAAACTTTCATAGGACAAGACACTTAGCAAACAATTGTACAGCTTCAGAATAAAGATGCCTTCAGATTGAGAGATTACATCCTATGAATGTTCGCTTCGATAGACATCTGCAAGTTTATATTCAAAGTCAAGAGGGATCATCTGGATAAGTCTTGGTCTTCCTGTAGCACAAAATCGAGTTTTGCAAAATGTACAAGAAAATGAATACTTGGCAATGAATGAACCATACCTGGAAAACATGTGTCTATATGAAATACTGCAAAATTATGCTTTCCCAAAAAATGTTAAGGAAAATACAAATGAAGGAAAATACACTGTAATTGCATCTGAAGGATGTTTGGTAAAGCATGCCAAAGGAAATCTGATTAATCACAGGAAACTAAGTTGTGATACTCCAAATAAATGAGAGTTTTTATATTTACCTCTTTTGCAACTCTTCAAACCTTGGCAGACTGAAATGTAATTACTTGGAGATTGTGACTTCTATGAAGATTCTTTCAATGCCCTTGCTCACCGCTACCTCTGGCCTACACTGCGGTCAGCAGGGCTCACAATTCAGATAGACTCCCGATTGCAGATGAAGAAGTACAGTAGGCAACAGACATTGCATCAGAGTGCCTTGTCTGCATCACCAAATTCATCTTCAAGTGCAAGCGAACTGTCAATATAAGTCTACACTGCGGGCAGCAGAGCTCACAATTCGAATTTTGGACATGTGCTGCCACTAACCCTGTTCAACACAAGCCAATCCCACATGTGTAACTGTGTCCTGTGCCCTGAATGGCAGTGACCCCAAGTCCGTGGCAGCGACCACAGCACCAGACTCCCTTCGATCAGTGAGGCATATTTCCATATGCAAGACCGGTGACACGTAAGGCCACTAACCCTGTACAAGACAAGCCAATCCCACATGTGTAACTGTGTCCTGAGTCCTGAATAGCAGTGACCCCAAGTCCGTGGCACAAACCACAATACCAGACTCCCTTCCATCAGTGAGGCATATTTCCATATACAAGACCGGCGACACGTGGTGCCACTAACCCTGTTCAACACAAGCCAATCCCACATGTGGAACTGTGTCCTGAGTCCTGAATGGCAATAACGCCAACTTTGTGGCAGCGACCACAGCTCCAGACTCCCTTCACTGTTATTTGTTGTTTTCTTTGAATAAAATGTTTTATATGTCAATCTATACATGAGTAAGATACTGGTTTGTCCAACCACACAGGGACACTTCCTGGCCCAAAAATTTTGTTGGGGGCATGTTGGTAATGTGGGAAGAGGGTGCGTTACCTGCTGATGTGGGGAGACGCAGAGTGAAAGGGGTATCTCTCACAGAAATAACTTGGTATGTTTCCAGAAAAGCCTCGGACGTATGCCAGCTAACGGACTGAATCACAAAATGGTTTTTCAATGCTTATGTAGTGTGACTTATGAACAGTTCGCACCCAGGCTCGCAGACAGACAACTGCTGCCAGTCTGCTTGAATGACAGATGCAGTACTACGAGCTGTCCGTGTCGTTGTGGCTATCCCTGCCCTGTTCCGTCATACGCCACGCCACGCCACTCTGATTCCGTTCCAATGTTGGCCCCACATACCTACCTGTCACAGGCGTACTCGCTGTTGGTGAGCAGGTCAGTGGCCTAGTTCTCAACATCTCATGGCCACTCCCTGCGTGCAGGTTTGCACACACCCATCCGGCACATGCATCAGAGGCCATGTGGCCACGCAATCCGTTAATGCCGAAGGTAACTGCATGGCAGGCGCTCTATGGGTCTCAAGTATAAAGAGTCCATGAAGAGTCGCACAGAGGGTTAGTCGCACCCTGAGCTGTACTGCCGGTAGGGGCCTACTACCACGTGGTGCAGACTTGAGTTCCACAGGGTTAGTGCCACTCAAGCTGATATGGCCATCAGGAGCCTTCCACCACGTGGTGCTGACTTACGTTGCACAGGGTTAGCAGCACCAAAAGCTGATGTGGTCTCTGCCATTCATGACTCAGGGCTCAGCGACACTTGTGAGATATGCCAGGCTGCGGAGAAGCTGATGTGGTCTCCGCCATTCATGACTCATGACTCAGCGACAGCTGTGAGATCTGCCGAGCTTTGACGGGCATGTGGAGTGCCCACTGGTAGACACTCCGGTGGCAGCAGGTAAATATTTGGTCGTGGATGCTCGTGCGGCAATGTCTCTCTCTCTCTCTCTCTCTCTCTCTCTCTCTCTCTCTCTCTCTCTCTCTCTCTCTCTCTCTCCCCTCTCTCTCTCTCTCTCTCTCTCTCTCTCACTTCCCTCTCTTCACTCTCTCTCTCACTCTCTTCCTTCCTTTCCTTCTATCTCTCTCACTGTCTCTCCCTTCTTCCTTTTTCACTCCCTTTCTTTCCTTCCTTCTCTTTTTCTCTCTGGCTTTTTTTCCTTTTCTGTTTCTTTGTGTTTCACTCCTTTGATATGAGCATTACTTGTCTAAATTTTGTGCTTTATTTTCCAGGCTCTGTCGTCAACATCCACGGTCCCCAGAGGAGTGTTCCGCCTTGATGTTTTGTATTCTTTTTGTTAAATTTAGTTTATTTGTTTATCGTTTATATATATGTTTAAGAAAAAATAAAATTGTGGTCAACCATCACTCATTCGAGATGGTGGCTTACACAGCTGCACTTGCATTCATGGACGAGTGACAAGGTACCTGCAACCACGACTCGATGTGCCCCATTGCACAGTGGAGAAGTGTGGCTCATGGGTTAGAGGCGGCAGACCCGGAAGCTGAGATCGGCCCTGGACCAGGGTTCAATTCCCCGCCTCGGTGGGTCTTGGGCTAAAAATTCCACGGACTCGATAATTCTCGCTCCGGTGCCTTCTCGACTCACGGGTTCACACTCTGCGACTCTGGGCAATAGCTTGCTTAATCTCCACAACGGCCCCTCGTGGCGGGATGCCTGGCTTTCACCTTGTGGATACCCTGCCGGGATATCTCACAGGGGAATACCAGGACGGGTTCCCTAAGCAAGCGCCGGGAAACCCACTGTGGGTAGCTGTGCGCTATATAAGCTCAAATACATACATACATACATGTCCCGCCCAATGTGTGTGTCACGCACTCTCTGGCTCCCTGCATATGTGAATTGCTACCCCATCCGGACTGTGGGTTTGTACCTATGTGTTCTCATGTGCCTCTTTCGTACTGACGTTTTGGACGCTTATCTGCCACAGGCGAGTGCATTTGTGTCCTGTGTTCGATTGCGTGAATGTTTGTGTTTGGATAACATTGTGTTGGATGTTAGTGTACTCTGCTTCCTATGTGTGTGCTGCATTGTGTGGGAGATGTCCCTTCATGTGAGCTTTTGTTCACCCTTCTCCCTTTACGTCAGTTTGGTTTTCACTTCTAGGCTCGTTCAGTGGTGTGATGTTGGCGGGTAGTGTGATTTGTGCTCCTTGTTAGTGTGTTTCATTTTGGTCATGGTTTGTATATAGTTGTGCTGTACTTAATTGTGCATGTGTGCCATTGTGCCCATCTCCCCCATCCCTCACTCCCAGCTTCTTCCTCTTCCTGGTGCTGTTGTGTCTGTAATTTTGCTGCTCCACACATAAAGACTTGTAATGAACAAATTAGAATAGTTTCATGATTCTTTTAGGTTTCAAATCTTCTCTCAATTGTTTTTTTAATTTTCCATATAAACAGTTTTTTTAATATTCAAGGACACATAGAAGTCTAAAATGCAACGTATTCAATCAACACACTTTCTAGAACATTCTATAAAGTTGAAGTTAAGGGTTTTGTATAGCGCTCGATCACCGTGCGGTTTTTTGGCGCTGAGGACGGAAAGGCTAGGAGGCGGGGAGTGGGAGATAGCTTAGAATGAGAAGGTGCGGGAGAAAAGGAGAGTCTTGAGGGCTTTCCGAAAGTCGAGGTATGTGGGAGTAGACCTTGTCGTATCGTGAATGCCTGACTCCGTGTTGGGACGGGACAGGCATGACAGGAAGGGGCGTGGGGAGGAAAGGAAGTGAGGGCAGAAAGGCAGAATGGAAGCAGAGGCAAGATAATAAAGACGTGCTTCTATAAGCTCCTGGCTCCGTGTCCTTTCTTGGGGGCAAACGGAACACTGGCGACGAGGGTGGGATAGTAAGTCCACGACCCACATCACCTGTGCCACCCCGTGAAGATACGGCCAAAAGACGAGGAGCCGACAGTACAGCGACGCGAAGCGCGGAAATCGCGGGAAAAGCCCGCGCATCATCTAAAGCACTGTCCAGCAGGAGCGCTAACAGCTGAAAGCAGCCAAGCCCATGGGACCTGCATGAGGGTCTGAAACAGCTGTCCAGAACGAGTGTGCTTCGACGACACACGGTGAAGGCGCAAAAACGACCAGAGAAGCTCTGGAGTCTCCCCGCCCCTCGTAAGTGACAGTGAATGAGCAAGGGTGCACCTGAGTGCTATGTGACTGTGAGCAGTGAATTAAACTTCATAAAGGGGAGCCCAACCTGAGAGACAGAGTGCATGAAGATTTGTCCTGAGCGGCGGCCATTTTGGAGTCAGGCAGTGGCCATAGACCTCCATTGGTTTTTGAACGGTGGCCATTTTGAAGTCAGGCAAGGCTTGATAAGTAAAGAAACTCCGTATTTAAACAGCAATTGATTGAGGCAGCTGGCATGTGTGCTCAAAATGACCACTCAACCTGTTACCTCGAGTGCTGGAACAGCAGCACATCCCCCACAACCGCCTGGGGGATATCATACCTACGCCCACCAGACCCCCTGGAACTGACCTCCGGGAGCAGCATGGGACCAAAATGGAAAAGCTGGGCGGAGGATTTCGAGGACTTTATGACTGGGTCCCAAGTACAAGACCCCAAACAGAAACTAATAGAGCTGTGAAACCTAGTTGGAAAGGACATTGCGCAGATTATCAAGGAGCTACCTGCTGCTAATGCCGCCTCATATGATGACGTAAAAGGAGCCCTAGACCGGAAGTTCCTACATAAATGCAACTTGGATTATGAGCGTTACACGTTCAACATGGCGTCACAAGAAAAGGACGAATCCATGGGAAATTTCATCATGCGCATCAGGCGCCTAGCCCGACACTGTGATTTCGATACCTTCAACACAGAAGACGCGTTGCGACTACGGTTAATTGAAGGTTGTCAATCCGATTCTCTACGTTGGCGCTTGCTAAAGAAACACTATACAGTGGAAGAAATAGAAGAGATGACACGAATACATGACCAAGCGGAGGACCACGGAAAAAAGATGGAAGCCACCAAGCCTGACAGGAAGGAACAAGTCTTCAGGATGCAAACCCGCACCGACGCCAAACATCGCTCAAACCGCCACAAATCAAAAAAAATCACGCAAACATCCAAAGGGACGTCGTTGCGCCATGGAACATTGTCACGTCACGAGACGCGACAAACCAGAAGCGGCAGGCCTGTGTCTAGATGTTACCGGTGCGGCCAAGACTACCCTCACTCGGGGCAGTGCCCAGCCATTGGTTGTGGAAGGGACAATCATTTTGAAATAGCCTGTCAAACACGACAGGCAGAGCGAAGAACAACCGAAGCGTGATCCATCACACGCCGTCATGCTCGAGAGGTAAAAGGAAGAGAAGGACGATCCGACATCTCGTCAAGATCAAGCGATCGCTCAGCCTATTCGTACAAATCCAGAAGGTCAACGTCCAGAGAGTTGTCACCACACTCACCTGTGTGTCAAGACAGGGATGAATATATATGCATGGTGTCAGACCCGGACAGCCTAAAGAAATATCCCAAACTAGACATTAAAATCGGAAACCACCCAGCAAAATTCGTGCTAGACTCGGGGGCGTCCCTGAGCTACATATGTACTCTCGAATAAAGCATGAAACCCAAGCCAAACCAGCAGCAGTCCGAGTCTACACATGGCTGTCTAGAAAACCACTGCCATGTCTGGGATGGTTCAGCACAACGCTGACATACAAAGATCGACAAATTGAAGCATACGTTCATGTAGTTGAAGGCCCCGACGCAGCAGATTGTCTCCTCAGTCTGCCGACAGCTGAACGGCTCAAACTGGTAGATGTTCTCTACATGATAGAAGACGCCCCTGATATCGTCAATACGTTTCCGAACCTTTTCAAAGGACTAGGGAAGCTCAACCAATTTTAAGTCAAACTACACATTGATGAGCAGGTAACACCTGTGGCGCAACATCACAGAAAAATACCATTCCACTTGCAACAGGCGGTAGATGATGAACTACAGGAATTGCTGAGGACTGACATCATCGAACGTTCCTCAGGTCCCACGCCCTGGGTATCGCCAGTAGTGGTAGTGCCAAAAAAGGGGCACGACAATAAGGTGCGCTTGTGTGTGGACATGTGCGCACCCAACACGGCCATCGAGAGAGAGAGGCATCCAGGACCACACATTAGTGATATGATCGCCCGCCTCAATGGGACAACTGTCTTCTCAAAACTGGATCTCAACAAGGGATACCATCAATTAGAACTACATGAGAAGTCACGCTATATCACGACTTTCACAACTCATCAAGGATTATTCCGCTGCAAACGCCTCAATTTCGGAATATCCTCGGCTGCCGAGATATTCCAAGAAGCCATCCGGCAGGTGATTCAAGGCATCCTGAATGCTTTTAACTACAGCAATGATATTTTGGTATTTGGGGTGATCAGTCTGAACATGACACAGCCCTGGACAGAGTTTGTCACGCGCTTCTGAAAGCCAACCTTACCCTGAATCCCGACAAATGTGAATTCCACAAATCAACGCTAAAATTCTATGGCCATGTTTTCTCCAAAGACGGCATGAAACCTGACTCAGAAAAGGTGTTGGCCCTCGCAGATACTCCACAACCACAAGACGTCAGTGACCTCCGATCATTCCTAGGAATGGCAAGTTATTGCGCGCAATATATCAAAGACTATGCCACAATTAGCTACCCGCTCAGAGAACTCACCCGTCAAGGCAAACCCTTCCTGTGGACACCGACCTGTGAGCAGGCATTCAACAAGATCAAGAAGGCAGTAAGCTTGGCTATCAACCTCGCATACTTTGACACCAAGCGAAAGACTAAAGTAACTGTCGAAGCCAGCCCAGTGGGACTAGGCGCCATCCTGGCACAATACATGAGGACTCTGATCAACGGCATATAGTTGCCTATGCCAGCCGCAGTCTCACTGACACTGAGAGAGCATACTCGCAGACCGAGAAGGAGAGTCTTGCGGTCGTGTGGGCCTGCAAACACTTTCACCTCTTCGTGTATGGGAAACATTTTACTCTCAATACAGATCACCAAGCCCTCTTTACTATATTTGGAAACCCTGGAGCCAAAATGCCCCCGCGCATTATGAGGTGGGGAAAGCGCCTCCAAGACTACGTCTATACTATCATCCACAAACCCGGTAAGTCAGAGAACCCGGCGGACTATATGTCCCGGCACCCTCGTCCACACACCAAGGAGAAGAGCTCCCTGGCGGAGGAGTATATCCACTTTGTCATTGGTAATGCGTGTCCCCCGACCGTTCCACTAGAAGCCATCCGAGAAGCATCTTTACAAGACCCCATTTTTCAAGATGTCATGGAACGCATACGGACCAACTCGTGGAGACACCTGCAGGACGCCTCTCACGACAGCAGCTGTAACAACCAAGAACTCGTGGCATTCAAACACATTTAGGAGGAGCTCTCGATCAGCTCTGACGGTCTATTGTTGCGAGGGGGGAGGATAGTAATTCCGCAGAGACTACGACAAGGAATCATTAACCTAGCTCACGAAGGACACATAAGTGCCAACAAGAAAGCACTCAGGGAATGCGTCTGGTTCCCACTACTGGACCAGATGGTGGAAACTACACTCAAGGATTGCACCCCGTGCCAACTAGTAGGTCGTGATGAGCCGCCAGCCCCGCTGCAGATGTCAGAACTACCGGATGGGGTATGGCAACAGGTAGCCATTGACTTCTTTGGCCCCCTGAAATCGGGCAAGTACATCATCGTCATTATGGACGAATATTTGCGATTCCCCATCGCGCACCAAGTATCCTCCACAAAAGCAACGGCATTAATCCCTGTCCTCGATGAGACATTTGCAGCCTGGGGAATTCCTATAGGAGTGAAATCAGCCAATGGGCCACCATTCAATGGCCACGAGTTTGCTGAATTCGCAAAGCACCTAAACTTCAAACACAGAAAAATAACACCGCTATGGCCCCAAGCAATCTAACAAGCTGGACTCACTCATCGCGACATACAGCAAGTTCTAAATGAAGTACTGCGGGCATACCGCACCACACCCCACAGTACCACGAACCAATGCCCAGCCACCCTGATGCGAGGACGAGTTCCTCGCACCCGGCTACCGACCTTGGGCAACATCTCACCATCTCGAGCAGTGATCACGGATCATGACACACTGGTGAAGCTAGATCACGACAAGAAGCTAAAAATGAAAACCTACGCCGATAAAAGGAGACATGCAAAACAGGCGGACATTCAAGAAGGCGACTTGGTAATGGTCAGACGGGACCGCACAACAAAGGCTGACAGTCGATACCTCGACCACCCGTTGAAGGTTTCCAATCGGAAAGGGACCATGGTTACAGCGGAAGCGGACCACAAACGAATAACTCGGAACATTTCAAACTTCAAAAGGTACCCGCCTGCCGGACGCTATGATACCCAAACTCATGACTTCAGTGCTGACTCCCTGAGTCCGAGCAAAAACAGTGACCGAGATCACTTCAGCTCGGCCAGTCATGAAGATGTCAGAGATCGCCAGACGTCAAGATCAGAACAACCCAGCCGTCCTAGAAGACACATCAAACGACCAGTTCGTCTCATTGAAGAGCTCTAAGAGACCGTAAGACTGTTTGTACAAAAGGGGGAGGTGTTGTATCATGAATGCCTGACTCTGTGTTGGGACGGGACAGGCATGACAGGAAGGGGTGTGGGGAGGAAAGGAAGTGAGGGCAGAAAGGCAGAATGGAAGCAGAGGCAAGATAATAAAGACGTGCTTCTATAAGCTCCAGGCTCCATGTCCTTTCTTGGGGACAAACGGTACAGACCTGATGGAAAAGGGAAGGGCATTCCAGAAAGGGGGGCCAGAGAACCTCATGCCTCCAAATTTGTTCCTCCTAAAGCGATGAACACATAGGAGGGACTGAGTGGAGGAACTCAGGTCTATGGTAGGAATGTAGGCCTTAATTTTGGAGCTGACAAAGGCTGGAGCAGCGCCAGCCAGAGCCAGAAAAATCGTGCAGCCCATCTTGAATAGGGATCGCTCAAGAATGGGCAGCCAGTGCAGAGTTCTTAGCAGAGGAGTGACGTGGTGGAATTTGGGGAGTTTGTAGATCAGTCGAGCAGCCTGGTTTTGGATAAGTTGCAGGCATCGGAGTTCGTATGCTGGGACACCCACGTACAAGCAGTTGCCATAATCAAGGCGCGAGATGCTCATGGCGAGAAGAATGAGCTGGAGAGCAGGAAAGGTGAAAAATCGAGAGATTTTTCATATGGTTCGTAAGGTCAGGAAGCATGATGAGACCACAGTGCTGATCCGAGAACGCATAGTGAGGTCCTTGCTGACTTTTATTCCCAGGGTTTTTACAGAAGCAGAGGGTAGAGGGGAAGGGCCAAGGGAGAGAGGCCAGAAAGTAGAGTTCCAGGGACTAGGGGAACCACCCGCAAGTACCAGCTTGGTCTTGTCAGGGTTTAATTTTAGATGGTTACCATTCATCTAGTCACTGATGAAGATCATGATAGTTTGGAAATTGAGAATTGAGGCTGGGAGTGAAGAAAGATTAAAGATGAGCTGGAGGTCATCGGCATAATTGAATACCGTGACCTTCATTTTTTGTGAGCAGATATAAGAGGAAGAATGTAGAGGTTAAAGAGGAGAGGGGAGAGAGAGGAGCCCTGGGGGACTCCGCAGAGGACAGGGTGGGAGGGGGCGGAAAAACCCGCCAGTTGGACAGCCTGTGTGTGATTCCCAAGGAAAGAGGTGAGCCAGGCCAAAGCGGGTCCCCGGATGCCAGCGCCCTTGACACGGTCGAGAAGGATGGAGTGGTCGACCGTGTCAAAGGCGGCGGATAGATCAAGGAGGATGAGCACCTGAGGAGAGTTGGTGTCAGCACCTCCTCTGAGCTCATCCAAGGCAGCAAGGACAACAGATTCAGTGGAATGTGAGGGGCGGTAGCTTGCCTGGTGAGGGGCTAGGAAATGACTCTCCTCAATGAAGGCACGGAGGCAGGTGGTGACATGGCTCTCCAGAATCTTTCCTAGAAACAGGAGCAAGGAGATGGGGCGGAAGTTGGAAATAGAGGTGAGATCTGCACCTGGCTTTTTTAGTATGGGGATAACTTTGGCTGATTTATAACATGTGCAGTTTAAAAGTTCATCATCTTTTTTAACATAACGATATTTATTTGTAACAGTTTCTCGAACATTTAACGGCATGTGCAAGTTAAAAGTTCACGATTGCTTTAAGTTCGAACAGTGCCTTCTAAATGCAAGTAGAAGGTGTGGTTGAGTTGAGCACATTTTATCCTATGGTATGTACTCCACGGTTAAACTGTTTTTTCTTAACTAATCTCAAAAAAGCTTTTCCACAAAACCAATGTGCACCTTACTTTTAAAAAACAATGCTTTTCATCTCCCAATCAGGTATCGTTTTGTATGGCAAAAAAAAGTAGTTCCCCATCTTTAAACATATCTCTTATTCTACAAACGGACTGCATGAGCTACAGACATCCATCCATTCCTCCCAGCCATACCTTCAAAATGCTAGTGTGGATCATAGGACATAGCTATGTTTTCTGGTGCAAGAGATATGCAGAACAGAGACGTATTGACTTAGACCTAGATTTACAAAATGTGGACATTAAATGGTTTGGACAGAGGGGATTGAAGTGGCACCAATTGTTGCCTTTGGTTAAAACCTGTTTGCATCTCCAACACCCTGACCTCATGATTGTGCAATGTGGTGGAAATGACCTAGGCACATTGACTGGGGTAGGTTTGGTAATGCTAATGAAGGACACCTTTCAACAATTGATGTTGCTTTTGCCTCAAACGGCTTTGTATATTCCAATATGTGCCAAAGACAGGAGTGGAAATGGTCAAACCAATTTTGTCCTCAGATTGAAAAATGTAGGAAGAATGTCAACAAAGCTGTGTCTGTATACCTCAGAGACCATAGAATGGGGTCGATCTACAACAACAACATACATTTTGATATGGCTGATATCTACAGAAGTGATGGAGTACACTTCACAAATCAGGGAAATCGAGTTTTTCTGAAAAACCTGAAGTGGAGTTCTGGACTTTTTGGTTCCGTCCAGAGGTGTCAGGGATAACACCCGAAGACCCCGGAGTTCTACCTGTCTCGGTGCACAAATAAACAGAAACACGGGCTTCTCGATGGTGGCGTCAAAGACCAAAGGTTTATTACTGCAGGGACACAGAAGTCACAGAAACTACACACGGGCAGATTCTAGGAGCCTGTTCGATTTGTACAAAAAGGGTTGCTCCTTATATACTGAATATTGGGCTTCGGGCAAATTCTTTACATGTTAGTACATTCCAAAACCTTTGTGTCCTAAACAATGAATATTTGGCGTTGCACAGGAATCGTCAACAATATCTGATGTCAAAACATTACGAACGAGGGGTTCCCACTGTTCCATCATAATCCCATGTCAACTTTTCATTCAAGACCCGGACCGCCTCATCGTAAATTTCGTTACCTCCCCCTAATAAAGGCCCAGAAGGAAAGGAGCAGAGCAAGGTGCAGAAGATAGAAAAGCAGGATAAGAGATGTTTGTGGGTCGTAAATGGGCAAGGCTACTAGCTTCGGCCGCCTAATCATGATCAAGCCAATGAACACGAGAACCAGTATAGCAGGACTGGCCTCGGGCAGAGGAGGCAGTTTCTGTCGAGTCATGCAGCCATGGCGTGTTCTGTTCTAAGGTGCACGTGTCACTAGCAAGGTGAATCTCCGGCTAAAGCTTACGTGTCCTTAAGTGAAAGAGGTCACTGCGTGTCCATTGTCTATGTGAGGGCAAGAAATACAAAATGGCTTCCGTGATCTAAGATGGATGCCATGGGTAGATCAGAAATGTGCTCGTAATAGGAGTGCTCTTGCTCGTAGCATAGCGAAAACACCAGGATATGCTAAATGGATCATTTGCGGTTCACTGATACCAAAATTATGTATTTACGACAATGTTGAAAACACGGGTTCAAATCGTCACGGAACCTCAGACCCTCCTTTTGCCCTTACATAGGCAATTACTCTATGTCCGAGTCTATCTCTATGCTCATCAGGTCAGTGACATGTTGTTGCATCATCATTCTTTCTCGCGCCTTTTCTCCAAACGCAGGTGGTTTTCTGAAACATGTTGCAGCACAAAGACTACACAAAGCGGGACCACACTGGATAATCAGGCAGCATGATAATAGAAATACTAAGATGACACCAATGACCATCAGAACCTTCCATCCCCACGCTGATATCAGAGTCCAAAACCACTCCATGAAGGACCAGTTTCCCTTGTCTACGTGTATAGAGTCGGAAATCTTGTGTAGCTTAGAGATCGCCTCATAGACAGTCGGAGCATTATTGGGAATAAAAACACAGCAGCTCGATTGGATCATTCTGCATACCCCACCTCGATCTGCAAGTATTACGTCTAGAACCATACGGTTCTGCAACGTCATGAGTCGATCCGCCTGAAGCTCAGCTGTTAAGTTACTAAGGGCACCAGCAGTTTCTGTAATAGTAGATTCAACTACCCGTGTTAGTTGACGTAGATTTCTACTATTGGCCATAGGCCCCCAAAACGGAAGGAAACCTTTGAAGAAGTCTCCAGCTTCCTGACCAGCGGTATCTTCCTTGCTGAAAACACCTCTTGCTACTCTGGTCTTGTGATAATCTGAAGAAGCAGTGTATGTCGGAGGCAACAATCGAGCAATATAACATGAACCTGAGAAGTCAGCAGGCAGCCATGTATACGCTCTGTCTTGACAGATGAAGTAGGTACCCCTAGCAGTAAGGAAGGCAGGGGAAGAGTTAGACGGAAACACGTAAGTCTCAACGCACTCACTCCTCCCTAGCTGAGCTCTCGGATTTCTCCCATTTCCTTGCAAACAGTCCTGACCTCGGTGAGGCACGACCCAGACTGGAGTTGAGCTTTTACGCTTGCTTTCTCCCAAACTAAGGCGATACTCTGTAGAGTTCCAACTCAAATATACCCGTAATTCATCTCTAGGGTAAGATGGAGTATTATTGACGTCTTTAATCATGTCAATAATTCCCTGGACTAAAGCTTTGTTGGCTGAGTTGATTTTAGTGGAACGTGGTGGACGCGGAGGATAGGTCTCAAGGGCATAGGCAAAAATGGTCTGAAAGGCCTGAAATGATCCATTATAGCTAAAAGGCAAGACTAGATAGGGAATGCCTTTATCCATAGTGTGGGGTATCAAGCCACACACCCAGCAGTCTGTAGTGTTAACTACCAGTTGGTGTTGATGCAAGAGCTGTACAAAAGTGTTATTTATGAATTCTGAGCGTCGAGCTTGCTCATGTTCAGGAAACGAGTGAAAAGAATGCATAGAAGAAACAGTAGAAGTAGCAGGATCAAGGGGAGGTACTGTAGTTACTGGCATAAAAATCAAATGCACACCAAAGACGATTCCACCCACCAACGTTATTAAAACAATCAAAAACGTAACTGCACATTGCATTAGAAAGCATTTGCTGTGAAGAATTCTGTACAGTCTATTTCTGCGAACATAAATTACATTCTCTCGTTGCAGCTCAGGAAGCTCCATCTTCTACAATCCGCTCGCGACCACTGATGATGTGTACGTAGATGAAAATTCCTCTATCAGCCCTGGGAGTTCCCAGAACTAACAGAAAGATCGACCTTGTGTCTGACCCCAGCAGATTCAACTAGGCACACAGCCACGACCCTACGGCTACCCAGACGGCAAGGCAATTTTAAAACAACAAAACAATAGCAAACTTCCTGGCTGGAGGCAATGTATCAAAATTCAAATGTATAAAATAGGCAGTTTCCTGCTTTATTTGTCCATATTGCGAGATCGTAAATTGTATCTCAGTTTAGCAGGAGCTGTTTGATCTGGAAACAGTGTATTTTCAGCAGACGTTGCAATGTTCAGGTTCGCAGATGGCAAATGTTCTTTTGTTGCAGATGGCAAATGTTCAGAGTTCAAAAGAGCAGTTTCAGGAGGAGAGTCAGAGTTCGATGTATCAGTGATTAGTTCTGCATCGCTGAAAGGGATAAACCTGGGTATTTGTTCTGTCTCAGAGGCACCAATTCCCTTCTTCACCCAGTTATCGTAAGGAAGTGGCAGGGGCACACGTTTGACGTGTGTCGTGTGTATCCAGTTCTTTCGTCCAGCCACACGAATAGCAGTTCTCGTTGCTAGCAGCACCTGGTATGGGCCGAAGAATCTGGGTTGAAGATTTTTCGTCCTTGCAAAATTACGAATGACGACTTGGTCTCCAGGTTTCAGCTGATGACCTGGACTCTCCGGTGGCTTTGGCAATGCATCGAAAACCTGTTGGTGAATAAGACTCAATTTAGCAGTCAAGTCGAAAAGGTAATCAATCAACATTGGATATTCCAAAGAACAGAATTCTTTTGGCCTTGGCACTCCCCAAACATTGGCGGGATGACCAAAAACTATTTCGTATGGACTAAGCCCTACTCTAGAATGTACAGTCGCTCTCGTTGATAACAAAGCCAAGGGTAGTGCATCTGGCCAGGACAAACCCGTGGATGCCTGTATTTTAGCAAGTTTCAGCTTGAGGGTGCCATTGTAACCCTCAACTAAACCAGCAGACTGGGGATGGTTCGCACTGTGGAACTTTTGTTTAATCCCTAAACCGACACACACACTCTGCATAACTTTCCCTACGAACTCACTTCCGTTATCTGACCATACAATCCGTGGCATGCCATATCTAGGGAAGAATTCTTTGAGAAGGATTTTGGCAGTGGACAAGGCAGTATTGTCCTTCAGTGGATATGCTTTGATCCATCTGGAGAAAGCACAAACTACCACTAGGACGTATTTTAGATTGTTGCAACGATCCATGTGAATGAAGTCTAACTGAATTACTTCAAAGGGACAGGAAGGAGGAGCGAAATGACCAGCGGGTGTGGGGATTCCCTTGCCAGGATTATGCATCAGGCATACCATGCAATTTCTCACCACTCTCTCTGCACATTTACTAATCCCATCATTCTTCCAGACTGGAGCCAACATCTTACAAATCCCTTTAGAACTGATATGCGCTGCTCCATGTGCCATCGTTACTACTGCAAGCACATACGCATCAGGCAACATCCAACGCTGTTGTTCCGACAAATCAATCCAACACCCACTCGAGTCCAATTTACCCGTACTCTCTTTCCATGCAAGCTTTTCCTCCTCAGTCGCCTCCTTCTGAATTTCTTTCACACTTTCCACTGTGTCCTCACACATTCCAGACTCAGAAATCCATCTTGCAGACGTAGCAACATACATTCTACTCATCATATTTCTAGCTGTCTGTTTAGCGGTCTCATCAGCAAAAGCATTCCCACGACCAACATCATCCGTGATTGCTTTATGAGCGGTGCACTTCACAATCGCAACTTCAGTCGGCAAGGTTAGAGATTCCAACAAGTCATTAACTAGCTGACCATGTTGAATCTTAGTCCCATGGGACGTAATGAAACCTCTCTCTTTCCACAAACGGCCAAAACTATGGGCCACGCCGAACGCGTACTGACTATCTGTGAACACATTCACTCTCTTTCCCTTAGCTAAAACACACGCTCTCGTTAGTGCAATTAATTCCGCAGCTTGGGCAGAATTCTGGCTCACTCTTGCAGTCTCCACAATCGTACTCAAAGTCGTTACTGCATAGGCAGCAGTCACATCACCATTCTCCAATTTAAAGCAGGACCCATCAACATACAACGTGGCATCTGGATCTGACAACGGAGTATCTTTAAGATCAATTCGTCCTTTTGTCTCTTCCTCGGTTCTGAAGCAACAGTCATGAGGTTCGGAATCGCTCGACTCTTGACTAGTCGGCAACAATGTTGCTGGATTTAATACATTGCATCTTTTGATCTGAATATGACTCGCTAGCAGTGTCAGCTCGTAGCCTGATAATCTAGCACTGGTAAGGTGTTGCGTCTTGGTTCGGTTCATGAGTGTGTCCACAGCATGAGGAACCATGACCACTAGCATGTTGTTCATCACCAAACCAGCAGATTGTCGAATGGAAGCCGCAACTGCCGCTGTAGCTCTCAAACAACTAGGCAACGCTCTAGCTACCGGATCTAATGTTGATGAAAAATACGCACAAGGACGTTGTTTATCACCAAATCTCTGTGTCAGAACACTCAACGCACAACCTTCTCTTTCGTGAACATAGAGCGTGAATGGCTTACTGTAGTCAGGTGTACCCAACACAGGAGCTGAACACAGTGCATTTCGTAACTCAGAAAAACTCTGCTGACATTCGGCAGACCATGGCACTGGACTCGGAACATTTTTCCCAGTCAAAGCTACCAACGGTTTTGCCAAAAGAGAAAAATTCGGGATCCACTGTCTACAGTATGAGGTAATACCTAAAAAGGCACGTACTTCTCTCTGTGTGCTAGGAACATTCATCTGCGTAATTGCTTTTATTCTCTCTGGGGTCAACTTTCTTCCCTCCTTTGACAAGAGATGACCTAGGTAGGTCACTTCTTGGCAACAGTATTGCATTTTCGAAGGTGACACCTTGTGATTCAAACTAGACAAATGATGCAATAAGGAAATTGTAGCCGCTTTGCAAGTTTCCTTGTCATCGGCAGCCACTAGAAGATCATCTACATACTGCACTAAAGCAGAACCAGGAGGAAGTACAAAGGAATCTAACTGACTTTTTAATGCCTGACTGTAAATGGACGGACTCTCACAATACCCTTGTGGAGCACGTTTAAACCTGAAGCTTCGACCTCCTAAAGAGAAGCCGAAAATATCTCTGCTTTCCTCGGCTATCGGAATGCTGAAAAAGGCATTCTTCAAGTCGACAACTGAAAACCATGTGGCTGTAGCAGGAATCAACGTTAACAATGCAGTTATGTCTGGAACCACAGGAAACTGTGGAATCACAATCTTGTTAACCTCCCTAAGATCTATTACAAACCTATAGACTGGAGGCTTTGAAGGATCAGTACGTTTCAGAATTGGCAAGACAGGACTGTTACAGACATTTCCTCTAGTTTCTTCTACTACACCTTTCTCAATCAAATCTTGCACAATTAATAAAAGTGCGCGTTCACCTTCACTAGAGATTCTGTATTGTGGAATTCGTGGAAATTTTACATTCGCTTTCAAAGTGACTACATATGGTGGAATTTCTAAAAGACCTACATCGTTAGGACCAGTCGCCCAAAGAGTATCAGGGAGAGAACGCAGCTCTGGTGGGAGCGCATCCATCGACAAGTACATCGGAGAGGTGATTCTTTTACCTAACGTAAGCTGTACTCCTTCCGGAGAACAGTACAATGTCGCATATAGGCGTTTTAACAAGTCTAAACCAAGCAGATTTTCATTACAACCTGTCGTCAAAATCAAGGGTGCTTTCAATTGACGGGGTCCAACAGAAATAGACAAAGGACCAGATACGGGGTTGTAAACAGGGGCGCCTGAAAAACCTACAGAAACATTCGTTAAGCCAGACAAAGGTGCGCCAGGGAGTTTCTCATGTATAATAGAACTTTTTGCTGCACCAGTATCCAACAGAAACGGTTCGACTACACCTGATGTTGCTACTGCGACATAAGGCCCACTCTGATCTACTGGAACTGATACTACTCCCTCTCTTTGTCCATGGCTGTCCTAGTACTCACTTTGCTGAAATCCTTCACCAGTTTCACAATAGTCTTCAACATGATACTGCTGAGATCTATTTTGTTGAGCAGACTGTCCATTTCGCTGATCAAAATGATTAGAAGGGCGATCATTCGTTTGTGGAGGCATAGCACCTCGTCCTCGACCCCTAGAATTTTGCATATAACCACCACGACCTCTCTGAGCTGCTGCAGCGTTATTCTGCGCTAAAACTGGACATTCATTTTTATAATGACCTTCTTTCTTACAATATGCACACTGATTCCACTGGTATTGCGGTCCCTGAGAATTATAATCTGTCCTTTGATATGACCCTTGCTGCATATTAGTCTGATTCGTGCGAGGCGGATACGCTTGCTGTAAAAGAACTTTAGTTTTTAAATCTTTTGTCTTCTTCTCTGATTTTTCCTTCTCCTCTTTATCCCTATTTTCATAGTACTGGGCAGTCGCAAGTATTTGCGCAGTCGTAGAGACAGCCCACGCACTCTCGGAATCTTTCAATTTATTACTAAGCTCTGGCAACAAATTGTGTACAAATTTATCAACGAATAGTATCTGTCCTCCTTCCGTACTCATATCCTGACCACTATGATCCATGAAAGTCTCTTCGAACCTTGTGAAAAAGTCGGAAACACTTTCGTCCTTCTTTTGCCTGCATGCGGACAACTTGTCCCAGTTAACGCGCAATGCTGGCATCAGAGTCTTCATTAAGTCAATTATTCTACCGGGTAAATTATCAATTAGAGGTTCGGGTTTGGAACCACCTATTTGTTGACCATCCGCTGCAATTATAGCTGCCCAATCACCACCTAGGGCAACTGGATGATTCTCTTTACGAATTTTAGCCCAGATTGGTTGCGGAACTACATTCCCAAATAACATGTCAATGTCCGCTAAATTCATCACACAAGCTTCAACTGTCTGCGCTAACTCCTTGTAATATCCGGCTGGATTCTTACGCGGATCAGGCAAGGCTTGTTTCACCGCTAACACTTCGGCTCGCTTCCACGGAATGTGTATCCACACTCTCTGGAACTGGGCCGGAGCGGCAGCAATACCATTCGGTACGTCAGCTTGTACAGCTTCGCGCCAAATTGGAGGAACCTCCCTCATTGGATATTGGCGATTCTGCTTCGTACTACGTTTCTCTAACTCCCTCGGTGAACGAAGTGATGGATCATTCCTATAACTTAAAATCAGTTCCATCGCTTCTTTTATATTTTGACCAACTATCATACCTGCAGCAAATTCTTTCTGAACATTAATTAATTCTTCTAAATTTGATTCAGAGTCATCCTCTTCCAATTCCTCACGCAAAAGGGAGCACATTTCGTCGAACACATATCTTTGTGTCGGTTCCTTCCACTGCATAAATGTATCTAATACATCTCTAGTACTATATCTTCCACTTTTCGAAATCCATCTAAGAGCTGTGGAATCTAATATTCCCCGTTCTTCAGTACTGAGAAGCTGACTACGTCTCTGCACAGAGTCAGAGATAGGAGTCTTAATTTGAGTTTTATAGAAGGGAGATAGAATATTAGAGACAGAATCAGTGATTCTCCGACGAACAGAAAGTGGAGTCATAACACTAGCAGAAGCAGAGAATAAAGTAGCAGTTGGGACAGATAGAACAGGAACAGTAGGAGTAGCAGGCAGAGTAGTCTGTGAACTAGCAGGTGTAAGTGATACAGGTATAGGTAAAAAAGCCGGCAACCCTGGAAGAGGGGGTGCCGAAGGAACATTAACATTGACCACAGGAGGTACAGGAGCTTGATTCAGAGGAGCAGGAGCAGGAATACCAGGCTGTCCAGCAACCGGTAAAGGTGGAGCCGTAGCACCCTGTGCATACGGTGGGGGTGACCGTAACAAGTAAGACAATAGAGGATCATTTTCGGGGTCCTCTACTATCTTAGCTGTACTCGATGGCAAGGCAGGATAGCACTTGTCTATCACTAAATTACGCTCTCTATTGGCCACCTCCATTGCTTTCTCAGACTCGTTGAGTTGCAGCTGCTTAGCAGACTGTTCTAAAGTCAACTCTTGCTCTTTCTGTTCTTTCTTCAACTTTTTAATTTCTCTCTGTTTAGATTCTTTTCGCCAATAACTAAGAGAATCAAACATTGCCGGCCGGGCTTTCTTCTTGAACAATTTCGTTTCTAAATTATCAATAACTTGGGGTTCAAAACTACCATGCAGTGGCCAACTAAGGACACCGTCTTTCTCCGTATATCGGACCCATACCTCATTATAAGATATAGGACCCACTCCAAACTTACAATATAGATCATAAAGAGGAGTTCCAATCGGAGGAACCAGACATGAATCCTCCAACCGGGAATCACTGTTGCAACCAAAACACGACAACATACAATTTTTCCGACTTACCATTTTATGATCCGGAACACAGAACAGACAAAAACACGAACAAAGGTGCGCACTCGAACCAAGAATTTAGCCTACCAAAGCGAACAAATGTATCGATACCCAAAACTAAACCAAATGATTATCGTAACTAGAACAACCAGTGATAATCTTACGAAACCAAACCAAACCAAGAACTAAAAGGATTTTATCCTAACAGGAACAACCCTTACGAGATAACCAACTAGCAACCACTTAATACTTAACTGAGGCACTGAAGACGTCACCAAGGAGAAACCCGTCACGTCTTGCCGTACTAGGGACTGCACCTCGGGTCCAAGACAGGGCGACGGTCAAGGCAACGGACCACTGCAGCCGTCCGAACGGGAACCCTCGTGGAAGAGATCGTCGGGCCACTTTTGCGATATGCCGGGATCGATGAAGTGGGGCGCCTCCCTCAGGAATCTTCACACAAAGCTTCTCGAACTCTTCAGGCTTTTGGACCGGTACCGAATGACGTCGCCCCACGTTGGGCGCCAGTTGGAGTTCTGGACTTTTTGGTTCCGTCCAGAGGTGTCAGGGATAACACCCGAAGACCCCGGAGTTCTACCTGTCTCGGTGCACAAATAAACAGAAACACGGGCTTCTCGATGGTTGCGTCAAAGACCAAAGGTTTATTACTGCAGGGACACAGAAGTCACAGAAACTACACACGGGCAGATTCTAGGAGCCTGTTCGATTTGTACAAAAAGGGTTGCTCCTTATATACTGAATATTGGGCTTCGGGCAAATTCTTTACATGTTAGTACATTCCAAAACCTTTGTGTCCTAAACAATAAATATTTGGCGTTGCACAGGAATCGTCAACAATATCTGATGTCAAAACATTACGAACGAGGGGTTCCCACTGTTCCATCATAATCCCATGTCAACTTTTCATTCAAGACCCGGACCGCCTCATCGTAAATTTCGTTACCTCCCCCTAATAAAGGCCCAGAAGGAAAGGAGCAGAGCCAGGTGCAGAAGATAGAAAAGCAGGATAAGAGATGTTTGTGGGTCGTAAATGGGCAAGGCTACCAGCTTCGGCCGCCTAATCATGATCAAGCCAACGAACACGAGAACCAGTATAGCAGGACTGGCCTCGGGCAGAGGAGGCAGTTTCTGTCGAGTCATGCAGCCATGGCGTGTTCTGTTCTAAGGTGCACGTGTCACTAGCAAGGTGAATCTCCGGCTAAAGCTTACGTGTCCTTAAGTGAAAGAGGTCACTGCGTGTCCATTGTCTATGTGAGGGCAAGAAATACAAAATGGCTTCCGTGATCTAAGATGGATGCCATGGGTAGATCAGAAATGTGCTCGTAATAGGAGTGCTCTTGCTCGTAGCATAGCGAAAACACCAGGATATGCTAAATGGATCATTTGCGGTTCACTGATACCAAAATTATGTATTTACGACAATGTTGAAAACACGAGTTCAAATCGTCACGGAACCTCAGAAGCTGTGCATTCGCATTTATATGTAGCTTCAACTAATAAACACAAGGGCTCTTTTTAGTGCAGCCTTATATTCCCAATATCAGTTCGCAGAGTGATAGCTGCGATCCGCCTAGCACAGGGAGACCTGCGGGCCGTCGAGCAGCCTTGCAGATGGAGGACACCTGGGGTCCATGGGCTCAGCTTGCACAGGTAGAGTTACGGGCCGCCGGCTCAGCTCGCACAGTATGAGCTACGGGCCGTCGGCTCGCAAACACACACCAGTGTGCTGGCTCGCAGAGGGAGAGCTCGGCTCTAACTCGCAAAGGGACAGCCTCTCCTACACCATTCACTCCCAAACTTTCAATATAGAAGCTAATCAAAAAAAGAGAAACTTTTTGGATAATTTCATAAAGATTCGTCAAAGGACACCAAAGTTACAAGCACATAGAAGACTCCATGAGGGGGGCCGCACAACCCCTCTCCCAACAAAAGTGAAGCCCCGGGGTTGCGCGGACCCCAGCGTACCCCCGCAACCCCTGCGAACCCCTGCTATTAATTTCTAAGAAATACTCCCGGAACCTAGCCCACCCAAGGGCTTCATTAAAATGAAACGCGAGAACCCGCGACCCCAGAGTGAATTTTTGCAGATTTTGGTGTTTTTTTAATGATTTTTTGGGCTTTGGGGGTCTTTCTGGGACCCCCTAAGCAAACCTATGGGGTCAGGGTTTTTCTACCCTGCCCCTTCTCTTGTTTTATACCTTTGTTTCTCTGTTTTTGGGTGACTAGCTTCTACCGAGCCACAAGGTGGCTACCAACACTTCCTGGTTTGAAGTGCTAGCAGCAAATCACAGTGAAGCTCGCGCACGTGACCTAGGCTCCGCCCAGATATTGAAACTTTATTTTTTTTAATTTCTCAGCAAATACTGAACAGATTTACACCATTTTTTAAAAGGTCGCTTTCCGACCCAAGCACTACTTTTAATTCCGTTCAGTAGTTTCGGATGTAGTCTTTCACAAAGTTTCCTATGAGAAAATTATTTTTTCAGTCTTATTTTTTGAATTTCTCAAAAACTACTGAACGAATTTACACCATTTGAAAAAAGGTCGCTTTCTGAACCATGCTCTACCTTCCTGCCAAATTTGGGGTAATTCTGGTAATCAGTTCGAGCTGTAGCTTGTCACAAAATTTCCTATGGAAATGAACATGGAGAAAATGACTTTTGGGACCCCCTTTTTTCTTGGCCCCTGCTTGACGAATCACCCCCACACTTTCAGGATATGAGCTGACCTGGATAGACATTTTAATGGCAGAATTTCAGAAAGATTCATCAAACGATGCCAAAGTTATTAGCAAATCAAAACATGCTTTTCCTATGGAAACTAAGTTCTAACTATAACTACTAACTACTATAAACTTACGTGGGACCACATCAGAAATTGCTTAAACTTCACTAAAAGAATCAGAATTAAACTCACATTTGGTAATAATCTACTAAAAAGTTAAATAAAACTCAATTCAACATTACTCTAAAGGATCTACAACATAAGGTACTTTCTATGTTAAAACACTATGGTGATGGTGTCATTTGCACAATTGTGGAGTTGAATAGTGTTATGTACGTGCTACTAACATTAACATGAACGTGATGCATCAAATGAATTTTGGTCTAAGCTTGATTGTGTTGTGGAGAAGTGTGGCTCAGGGGTTAGAGGCGGCAGACCTGGAGCTTGAGTTTCGGCCCTGGACCAGGGTTCAATTCCCCGCCTCGGCGGGTCTTGGGCTCAATAATCCCACGGACTCAATAATTCTCGCTCCGGTACCTTCTCGACTCACGGGTTCACACTCTGCGACTCTGGGCAATAGCTTGCTTAATCTCCACATTGGCCCTTCGCGGCGGGATGCCTGGCTTTCACCTTGTGGATACCCTTCCAGGGCTATCTCACAGGGGAATACCAGGACGGGTTCCCTAAGCAAGCGCAGAGATGCCCCAGGGTAAGTCCTGCGCTATATAAGTTTCATACATTTACATTTACATTTACATGTTTTCGTTATTTTTTCAGATTGACCCCTGACGAAGAGACTAGGTCTCGAAATGCATAGGGTCGGAATCTCATAATATCAGAAGTGGATTGAACATGTATTTTTCAAAAAATTGTATCTGCGCTGTATATTTATGTTACATCTCATGTGTATCTCTACACTGTTACGTTTCTAATATAAATGTTTTCAAAAAAATGCTTAAAGCAAATTGAAAAGAATTGTGATTAAATTACGTATCAAACCAATCGATTTTTTGTTGTTGCATGTTATAGCCCAAGTTGCTTGTTTAAGGGCTTGGCCCCTCCTTTTGATCTGACAACTAGACCTGCAACTAAGAAATCACTACAATGGAAGTTTGGGCCTTGTACTTTTGTTGTGTTTTCCTGGTAGCGTAAGAGTGGCTTTCTTTTTTCTATGTGATGTTATAGAGTCACCATGTATGTGACCTATTTTGTGGCGCATTTTATTGTACAACGCGTTTGAAAAACTAGTTGTTGTAGGGTGTTTTTTAAATTAAACTGTGTACTCTGGTTACGAGTTTGTTGAGTGTAGAAGTACATATTTTTTTTCTATTTTGTATTTTATCATAATTGTGCTGACTTTTCTGCTTTAGCGTGCAGTACTATAATATTTTATAAAATGTATTACAAACTGTTTAATCATGTTTGAAATTAGAATGTAAGCATGTAAGCTGCTCTGTATGAGGAATAGCAATGCCGGCTCCTGCAGGAAGGGGGGAGCCGGCTGGGATCGTGGAGATCTTGCGGCTGTTCCCACTGTCTGTAACATTAGATTTCAGCCCCGGGGATAGGGTTCTTGGGAAGCCACACTGTAAGCATCTTGAAGAGAGGTCTGGATGCACTATGACAGTCTCTGTAAATTAAGTGACAGTTTGAAAAGTGAGATTTTTTCTAAAATGGTGGACAACATGCAGTTTTTGAAAAAAGAAAAGGATTGATTAGTTGTTCCAGAACATTTTGCACTAAGCTACGATGAATGTTTCTGTGTTTTAAAAGGCTGATTTTTATTTGTTAAGAATAAGTGTTAGCAAAGTACGTTACATAAAATAAGCTGGTATATTCTCAAGTGAAGCATACTTTCTGTTTTAATTTGCAACAGTGTATGATGAACTTTTCACCTGTGTGCTGAGTTAGGTGTTCCCTGAAGTGTTTCTATGGTAACTGGCAGATTGTGGAATGGAGGAAGGGTTGAAAGTTTTGTCAGTTGGAAAGGGTGCAAAAGTTCAAGCAATATAAATGTGTTTTGTTTTGAATTTAATTTTGGAATAAATGTGATTTGTTATTTATTTGTATATGTGTGTAGATTGAGTGTGTAGTTTGATCGGAAATGTTTGCTATTTGCTATAGGACTTCCTGGTCCCCTAGGACTGCTTAGGGGGATTTACAATGATGTCCAAGTTCAAAATCTTTGATGGCCTTTGTTGAGCTTTTGATGTCTCTGTGGAGCACCATCTCCGAGGGTCGGCTCTTGTAGTGTTATAGGGTGCCTATTCGTGGGAGTTTGCTGTTTGCTATGGTTGGGCGAGAATTGTCTTTGAAGTAGGAAAGCAGATTGTTTTCCGTCTGAGAGAGCAGTATGTAAGGTAGTTTCTCTGAGCAAAAGAAATTCCTGCTCCAGAATGATGCAGGGAGCCGGCTGGTACCGTGGTGGATTTGGGGCTCTAGCTACGGTCTTGAACTTTATATTTGAGGCTTGGTGGATGGGGTGTCCAGTGATTGTAAAAAATGAATGATGTATGCAAATTCTTTTTACAGTATATTTTGTCAGGATCCGAGGCTCCAACCCTGTAATGGTCCAAGTCTCATCGCCTGATTTGTTCCTATGACTGTGCCTTTACTGTGCCTTGCTAACCTTTTGTATTCTGCAGTGACTTTTGTAGGTGCCAATGCTTATTGTTGATTCTTGTTTAAATGCTTTGCTTATCCCTAGTACCAATGCTTGTTTCCTTTCTTTATTTGCTGGAGACCTTTTGTCCCTTAGCAGTGCCAGTAGACCGGAATCAGGGACTATAAATAGAGCCACGCTTAGATTCCATGCAGATTATTCGAGAGGATTTCTGAAGGTCTCCTGTGCTCCGGTCCGCTTCCAGAGTTCCTGGCTTGTTTCCTGAACTTCCCGCTACACATCCTGAACTAGGGTAGAATCCTACCACTGAGATCCGATTGAAGAAACCTCAGGTAGGATCCTCCCATGTCTCTCTTGCCGCATCTTGGAAAGCTTGTACTGCTGCGTGTCTTGGTGCGGCTTTAATTTTCGACTTTCACTTCACGTGTCTTGGTGCGGCTTTCTTCTTGATCGCGCCTGCCCTGTACGGAAGCCTTTTGGCAGAAAGCTTCGATCTGCCACCATATTCTCTGATTAAGCCACGATTGGTATAACTTGATGACCTCATTCTCTGGGCAAAAACTAAACGACTCGGCTGAGTCATATTTCACTCTTTGAAACACTCTGTGATGTCTGGCTAATTGTCTGGGGTTTTACTTACAGCTCTGAACCTTTTATGCATGAGGTTAATGCATCTTGCTACGATTTTTGCTAAGATTATTCTTATTGATCCCAGTTGAATCAACATAAGGTGCCTTGTTTACAAATAGTATGTGAATGCTTTTGAACAATACTATTTAGGAGAATCTCATTTGCACATTGAATATGTATTACTGGATTTAAGCTATTGGTAAATTCAAAGTGATGATTATAACTTGAATTATACTATTAACAAGCCAGTACTTTCCTTTAGGTATCCGGAGCCCATGCAGTAAGTTCAGAGGCGATTTTTTCTGTGACTAGCGCTCACGTGTTCCGGTTGTTATTTTTTCTCATTCCAGATCTCCCTCCCCGCAGTACCCTCCCTTACCTCCCCTCGTCTAGCCACTTTGGTCCTCTGCGGAACTTTTAGTGCAGAAGCTGAAGCTGCTGGAAGGTGGGCTTTTGGGTACTGCTCCTGAGGAACAAAAGTTACGAACCAATTTTTGAGGGTTTTGACAATATTTATTGTGCTCGAACAGTGCGAATTTTGGAAGTTGTTCCATAAGCGTACGTAAGCAAGAAAAATTAATTAAAAATAAATCTTTTACATATATTTATCAAGTTTATGTGTTTATTTCTTTGTTGCTTGAAATGCAACGTTTTTGCTTTATTGGTACTTATAAGTAAGTGCTTATCCATAGTCTAAATTTGTTGAGGAGCAGTGTTTTATACAGTGCTGAACTTTTGACTTCTGTTGACAGTTGACTTTTGCATGATCTGTTGGGGGTAGGGTGGAAAGTTATGTCAGTTGGAAAGGTTTGGAATGTTAAATCAATAGAAATGTGTGTTTTGTTTTGAGTTAATGTGTGCAGGATTTTAATTGGTTATTTATATGTATGTATGTGTAAAAGGAGAGGGGAAAATGTTCCATTTGACGGCTCAGCTGCAAACAAGGAACTAGAGAGATTCTGTACAAGAATATCCACTGTGTGAGTGGTATTCTTCTTAATCTACAAATCAATTTGAAAGGTGAGTTGATAAGTTGTATGGGAGTGTGTGCGGTGCATCTTTGTACATTAAGGAATTATGGGGTATATCAAGACAGGCGATAATATTATTGCCGCTTTATGGGTTGAAAACTGCCAATATTGCGGCGATAATGTTATCGCCTGTCTTGATAATATGCCCCTATATTCGTCTATTGTTAAACGTTTTATAGTAGTAAATGGGTTTTGCTATAATGCATGCTGTTATGTTTTTTTGTTTAATATCAGTTTGTGCATCTCTGTACCTTAAGGGATTATGGGACATATTATCAATAAAGGGCGATACATTATCGCCGCTTTTATCGGCAGGAAACTTCTGGTAAAGCGGTGATAATTGTCTTGATAATATGTCCTTGTGAATTGCCATATGAGCCCAGGTTAACACTAGAACCTGGGCTGCTATGGGAATTTACAAGGGCCTATTATCAAGCCCATTATCGCTGCTTTAGCGGCAGTTTCCTGCCGATAAAAGCGGCGATGATGTATCTCCCTTTTCTGATAATATGGCACTGATGGGCATATTATCAAGGACCGGTGTTAAAATTATCGACATTTTATGGGCAGGAAACTGCTGATAAAACGGTTAAAACATTGTCTTGATAATATGCCCTTGTTAATTCCCATAGAAGCCCATGTTCTGGTGTTAACATGGGCTTCTATGGGAATTAGCAAGGACGTATTATCAAGCCCAGACGTGGCCAGTGGAGGGAGTTGCGGTGGGGCAGGCGGGGCGGGGGAGGGGCAGGGTGGGTGGTGATAAACAACAGAATCTGGATGATTATAGGTAAGTAAACAATTAAATTAATAAAACGAATTTCGGGCCATATTATCAACAATATAAGACGAAACATTATCGCCGGTTTTATTTGCAGGAAACTGCCAATAAAGCGGCGATAATGGCCTTGATCATATGCCCTTGTGAATTCCCATAGCAGCACAGGTTAACACCAGAACCTGGTCTTCTATGGGAATTTACAAGGGCCTATTATCAAGCCCATTATCGCCGCTTTATCGGCAGTTTCCTGCCGATAAAAGCGGAGATAATGTATCGCCTTATGACGTTGATAATATGCCCCTTCGTTCCGTGCCCTGCATTGCATTTTGAGATGCAGGGCGTGCTACGAAATTCTAGGCATATTATCAAGGACCGGTGTTAAAATTATCGCCGTTTTATCGTATTCGTAGGGTATGCTGAGAATGATTAGCAGTAGAAACTATGGTGCAATCACTCTCTCACTGTCAAATCAGAGCACAGGGCACGCTATGAGAATAGTTAGAAGTGGTCACTTATTGGAGATCTGATTCAGCTGTGTGGCTTATTGTGCGATGTTAGCAGGCATCGCTTATATTATTACGATAACCTAGCGTGTGGTTTGCTATAAAAAAGTTGTATTTACTCCTCTGTATGCGAAGCTGGATGTTTCCATCTGGCCGTCAATTCAGGCCTTGAAAGAAGAGTCAAGCAAATGAGCCGTATCTTAAAAAGAGGTCGCTCTTACATCTGCTAGAGAAACATTTGACCTTCATGTAGCAAAAATCCGCACAGAAGTGTAGTCTTTATTAAATACAGACGTGCCTCGGAATTTTAGGGAGTTAATTTTGACTATCTTTAATGCGTCCCCGAGTAGGGGGTTAGCTTACTTTTTTTACGTTATAAGCATTGGCCTTGTGACTTCTGTAGAAACTATATTTGGTGTCTTGTCGGTGTTTTTTCATTCGATTTTTTCCAGCATCTTTGGTGAATTGTGCTTAATGCTCACATTAGTTGCTGGTGTGTTTGTATTAATTTGTTTACTTAAATATGAATGCACTTCTTGCAGCAGACGACAATATTTCTCGGTTGCTGCTGGTCCGCAACCGAATGCTTAGTTACTATGGAGCGCTGCCTCTTGCAACGTTGAGTGCAGCTTATGGATTATTGTTTCGATTCTCCTTTTTTCACATGCGTTCAACTTGTGTTCCATTGCCTGAGCTGTGATTTCAACTGGGCCCTGGATTTGTGTCTCTGCAGTGTGGTGTCTCCCAACGCGGATTATGACCAGTTGATGAGCCCCTTTGTGGTTCATGACTTGCTCTGTTCTGTATGTCATATGTGATAGTAGGACACAGGCTGTGTCCCGCTTAGTATTGTTTTTCATATCCCTTGTCACATATAAATATTTATACTATTAAATCTTGTCCGGCTGGACAGTAAAAATATAGATTTCAATTTTGGTCTATATTCATTTTGACGGTTTTATTTTTTGCTAATGTTTGGGACCACTGTCTTTTGAAACATTGCTCTGTTCTGGCGGTGGGATTATGGCATTAGCAGCGACACATGGAATAATGGGATGCTGGAATGTTTTTGCAGCGGCGCATGACTTCTTGGCACGCAGTTACATTGAAGATGACCCGAGTTTTCCTCCGATGGTGATAGAGGCTTCGGTCATTGAGGAACATGTATGTTAATTTCCACTATTGAATTGGATGGCTGAAATGTTTTCAGATGAGAACAATGACTTCCTGTTGGAGGCTGTTGCTACATACTGTGCTTATACGCTGGTGGAATAAGACTGTTGGATTTTTCTACCTATTCTTTATTATTTAGTTACTGCTTTTTATCAAAAAAAAATTTGTTTCAAAATTGAACTTGACTCTGCTTTTTGTGTTTGGAGTCTGCCTACGTGTGTGAAACCGATGGTTTTTTCAGTGAATTTCTAAGGTTTCTTAAATGCTAATTCCTAACTATAACGTATGTGAAACCTATGTTTTTTTCAGTATATATATATATATATATATATATATATATATATATATATATATATATATATATATATATATATATATATATATATACATAAACATGGGCAAATTACGAACGCAGACTCCAAACACAAAAAGCAGAGTCAAGTTCAATTTTGCAACAAAATTTTTTTTGATAAAAAGCAGTAACTAAATAATAAAGAATAGGTAGAAAAATCCAACAGTCTTATTCCACCAGCGTATAAGCACAGTATGTAGCAACAGCCTCCAACAGGAAGTCATTGTTCTCATCTGAAAACATTTCAGCCATCCAATTCAATAGTGGAAATTAACATACATGTTCCTCAACGACCGAAGCCTCTATCACCATCGGAGGAAAACTCGGGTCATCTTCAATGTAACTGCGTGCCAAGAAGTCATGCGCCGCTGCAAAAACATTCCAGCATCCCATTATTCCATGTGTCGCTGCTAATGCCATAATCCCACTGCCAGAACAGAGCAATGTTTCAAAAGACAGTGGTCCCAAACATTAGCAAAAAATATAACCGTCAAAATAAATATAGACCAAAATTGAAATCTATATTTCTACTGTCCAGCCGGACAAGATTTAATAGTATAAATATTTATATGTGACAAGGGATATGAAAAACAATTGCCAAGCGTAACACAGCCTGTGTCCTACTATCACATATGGCATACAGAACAGAGCAAGTCATGAACCACAAAGGGGCTCATCAACTGGTCATAATCCGCGTTGGGAGACACCGCACTGCAGAGACACAAATCCAGGGCCCAGTTGAAATCACAGCTCAGGCAATGGAACACAGGTTGAACGCATGTGAAAAAAGGAGAATCGAAACGATAATCCATAAGCTGCACTCAACGTTGCAAGAGGCAGCGCTCCATAGTAACTAAGCATTCGGTTGCGGACCAGCAGCAACCGAGAAATATTGTCGTCTGCTGCAAGAAGTGCATCCATATTTAAGTAAACAAATTATTACAAACATACCAGCAACTAATGTGAGCATAAAGCACAATTCACCAAAGATGCTGGAAAAAATCGAATGAAAAAACACCGACAAGACACCAAATATAGTTTCTACAGAAGTCACAAGGCCAATGCTTATAACGTAAAAAAAGTAAGCTAACCCCCTACTCGGGGACGCATTAAAGATAGTCAAAATTAACTCCCTAAAATTCCGAGGCACGTCTGTATTTAATAAAGACTACACTTCTGTGCGGACTTTTGCTACATGAAGGTCAAATGTTTCTCTAGCAGATGCAAGAGCGACCTCTTTTTGAGATACGGCTCATTTGCTTGACTCTTCTTTCAAGGCCTGAATCGACAGCCAGATGGAAACATCCAGCTTCGCATACAGAGGAGTAAATACAACTTTTTTATAGCAAACCACACGCTAGGTTATCGTAATAATGTAAGCGATGCCTGCTAACATCGCACAATAAGCCACACAGCTGAATCAGATCTCCAATAAGTGACCACTTCTAACTATTCTCATAGCGTGCCCTGTGCTCTGATTTGACAGTTTTTCCTGTGCATATATATATATATATATATATATATATATATATACATATATATATATATATATATTTCTAAGGTTTTTTAAATGCTAATTCCTAACTATAACGTGTGTGAAACCTATGGTTTTTTCAGTGAATTTCTAAGGTTTCTTAAATGCTAATTCCTAACTATAACGTATGTGAAACCTATGTTTTTTGTTTTTTTCAGTATATATATATATATATATATATACTGAAAAAAACATAGGTTTCACATACGTTATAGTTAGGAATTAGCATTTAAGAAACCTTAGAAATTCACTGAAAAAACCATAGGTTTCACACACGTTATAGCTAGGAATTAGCATTTAAAAAACCTTAGAAATATATATATATATATATATATATATATATATATATATATATATATATATATATATATATATATTATATATATATATATATATATATATATATATATATATATATATATGCACAGGAAAAACTAAACAGGCACTTCCCTCACAAAGAAGTACAAAGTTTGCATGTCTGCAGCCTTTCTTATTTTTCACCTTCTTCATCTTCTGGTCCATCAACACATCATCCACACATACACACACCTACTTACTCCCTTTCTTCTCTGGGGTTATCAATCATTCTTCTTTAATTCAAATTCAAAGTGCAGGCCCTTTATCAACGCTTTTTATTATAACAACTACCCCGGCCGAAGGCACTATGAAATTTGCACACTATATATATATATATATATATATATATATGTATATATATATATATATATATATATATATATATATATATATATATATATATATATATATATATATATATATATATATATATATATATATATATATACTGAAAAAAACATAGGTTTCACATACGTTATAGTTAGGAATTAGCATTTAAGAAACCTTAGAAATTCACTGAAAAAACCATAGGTTTCACACACGTTATAGTTAGGAATTAGCATTTAAAAAACCTTAGAAATTCACTGAAAAAACCATAGGTTTCACACATGTTATATTTAGGAATTAGCATTTAAAAAACCTTAGAAATTCACTGAAAAAACCAGAGGTTTCACACATGTTATAGTTAGCTGGACATTTCACTCATACAAAACCATTGAAATTCCCCCGTTATAGTTAGTTCAGCTAACTATAACTCCCGTGCCCGCAATGCACTGCTGATGACGTCACATATTACATCACTCATGACATGGAGGCCTACCCCACCCAGGGGCATGTGTCAGCCATTGCGCTGTCCATCCTTACCTAACAGGTAGGTAGCCATCTTGTATTGGAGGACTGTGTGAGGGTAGGGGGACAGTATCACTACCACTCCCAGCATGCCCCCTGTCCGGCACTCCAGCAGCATGGAGGCCTCATCCACCCTGGAGCATGTGTCAGCCATTGCACTGTCCACCCTCACCTAACAGGTAGGTAGCCATCCTCACATCTCTAGCTCTTTCTGTCTGGGAGACCTGCAACACTACACAGGGCACCAAATGCATGCAATGCATTTACACAGAACATGTATGAGTTCATGATGTTGGCATGCACCATAACAGCCAGTATTGCCTGTAACAAGAATACAAAAGTTGTCTCAATTGTGTAGTGTGCAGACAGAAAATGACATGCAACTAACAGAATCCCTGCACATCGGCCAACACTGACCATTTTAAATCTAATCCACAGGTGATGAAGACTTTGCTGCTACAAATAATCAAAAAGAGAATGGACACTAGTTTCTGCAAAAAACCATTCGTTTTTTATCGAGAACCCTCATAGACTTCCTGGAATTATCGTAGCGGTATATCTTTTTTCCGCCCCATCAGGAGTCCTGGCATAGTCATTGGGTCAACGATTACCGTGCAGGATGCCTGCCTCACCCGAGGCTACTTCTGGTGTATGCAGAAGTGTCCAGAAATAAAAAATAATGACTTAGTCAAAAAGGAAAATTTTTAATAACAAAAGAGTAAACTAGTCATTATCATTAAGAACCGTTGTGATATGTTGGTAGTCGAGTTATTGGGCTACCATATCATTTTGAAAAAGTGTCGACATGTTTCAGCTCTCAGGGCCCACAGGGGTCGGGGGAGCTTTCGTCAGGACAGTAACAAAAACAGACATACATAAAGATAACACGCACACCTTATGTGTGTGTTGCAAAAATAGCAAAATGGAATTTCCAAGCTGTGAAAGAAACCAACAAAATTCTTGTGTCAGTTGGTATGTTCGTGAGGTTTGGCAAACATATGCACATATAAAGCATTATTTTATGCTAACAAAGATTAACCTAATTTGTGAGGTTAATCGGGGGAGAGGAGGCAACAGGAGAGACAACGGTCTGGGGAGGGATTAGGATGCGGCCAAACGGCTGCTCATTATTAGGGTCTTAAGGACGAAAGTCAGACGTCAACTTTCATACGGTGTCTGATTTTAACATTTCATAGGAATCGGATCGCAAGACCGTTACTATTTTACAGGCAGTTTAAAAAGGTAGTGGTTGTGTAGCTTTGACCTTATAGACATCAAGATAATTGTGACTGTGCTTAAGAAATTGTGGTTAACCGGCAAATCGGTTCTCCGTAAATACCCATGCAAAAATGTTTTGGCTTCAACGGGGACTGGGAGTCGCTCCTGGATATTTACTAAGTGGAAGGTGGAAGACAATAGATCGTCTATGGTAAGTTGCAGGGGAGTTCTTACCTCATCTCTTTGAAAAAGCAGGAAACGCCATTCTTACCCATGCGGCGCAGTTTTCGTGCCTTGTGCTGACTGCCCCCGGCTATGGGCGGGTCTATAGTCTCTGGTCTTTTATACGGATCAAGGACACTAAAAAAGGACTATTGTGTGCACAGCAAATAGCGCTGTAAGATGGTGGATGTAGCGGACTCCTACCTGGAGAATAGAAGTGTTAATCTCCGTATGCTCATCGTAAATTTCATATTGGTTGGGTAGCAGTGATGACACATTGTCTCTACGTGGCAATCAGTGAGAACATCAGGTATTTTGTCGGATCTTAGTATGTAGTGTTTTTCAGTTAGTAGAATTGGTGCCATGGAATGTGGTCGTTCATTCCCACTCTGTCTGTCTTTAAACGATCCACCCATCTTTGTTCTTTGTTGAATAGAACTTGTTCTGCATTGTGGTCTTTGACTTCTAACATTTCCAGGACTGTCCATTTCAGGTCGTCACATGTATGGCCAGCCTCTACAAAGTGAGTGCACAATTTGATTGTATTTTTCTTCAACCTAACAGTGCTCCGGTGTTCTCCTATGCGGAGTTTGACTTTGCGGCAGGTCATGCCAATGTACTGTTTTTGACATGGACACGTGATTAAATAAATCACGTGTGTTGAGTTACAGTTTGTATGGCTTCTTTGAGTCCATACTAAGCTTTCACTCAATTGTAAGGTCTTCGTACTGGAAGTAAATTTGCAGACTCCACAAGTACCGCAAGGATAATGTCCGGTGACTGGCATCATTTGTACATCTCTGATGGATGATTTTAGAGGTATTTTCTTCGGTCTTGTATGAACAAGAACATCTTTTATATTCTTCGTTCTTCTATTTGCATATCTTGGCTTCGGCCAATTCAGGGCTCCTGAAGTTAGTATCTGCCAGTTCTTCTTTATGAGTCTCTGAACGTCATAGATGGCCGGGCAGAAAGTTGTTACGCAGGTGACAAGGTCTTTGACTGGTTCTCTACTTGTGCTTTGTAGAAGACAGTCTCTAGGCTGATGTTTAGCCCGTTTTTCGCACTTGGATATTATTGCCGGTGTATAGTTTCTCTTTTTCAACTTTTGGCTCAGTTCTTCTGCTTGTTTTTTATAATCTTCTTTTTTGCTACAGTTCCGTTTGTGTCTCAGACATTGGCTGTATGGGAGATTGTCTTGTAATGGACGAGGGTGGTAACTGTAATATGACAGTAAGCAGTTCTTGGCTGTAGGTTTAGTAAAGGTCTTGGTCTCCAATCTCCCATTTTCAGAGAAAATGGTGAGGTCCAGGAAATCAATTGTTTGTCTGTGTGATGTGAAGGTGAATTTCAGCCACGGGTCTCTTCCATTTAACCATTCCATGAAGGTAATGAGATCAGATTGTGTGTCCCATATGAGGAGGACGTCATCAATATAACGTTTCCAGTATTTAATACTGGAAACGTAAGGATTTGTGTTATGCAGGATGCATTCTTCTTCTAAACGGCTCACATAGAGACCCGCTACCGAAGGCGCAATTGCGCTGCCCATGGAGGTACCATGGCATTGTAGAAATAGTTGGCCATTGTACTCAAAGTAATTCTCTTGTAAAGCCAATCTGCAGCATTCAAGTATGAAGTGACGGGGGGTCTTGTATGTCCAATCTTGCATGAAGAGAAGATCCTCCAGCATCTTTAGGGTATCTTCTTGGGATAGGCTGGTGTAGAGGGATTCCACATCCAGCCCTACCAGTAGCATATTGTCTTGGTTGAATTCTACATCCGCAATCTGATTAAGGAGGTCTCTCGTGTCCTTTAGGTATGTAGGTGTTTTCTGGACCAGTGGTTTTGAATATTCGTCCGCAAACTTTGATAATGGTTCCAACAAAGAACCAATACCCGATACTATTGGGCGTCCAGGAGGAGGAAATTTATTTTTGTGTGTTTTGGGTAGTGAATAGAAAAATGGGTAAGAATGGCGTTTCCTGCTTTTTCAAAGAGATTAGGTAAGAACTCCCCTGCAACTTACCATAGACGATCTATTGTCTTCCACCTTCCACTTAGTAAATATCCAGGAGCGACTCCCAGTCCCCGTTGAAGCCAAAACATTGAATACAAAAGGTAACACACTGGGGTTTTTGCATGGGTATTTACGGAGAACCGATTTTCCGGTTAACCACAATTTCTTAAGCACAGTCACAATTATCTTGATGTCTATAAGGTCAAAGCTACACAACCACTACCTTTTTAAACTGCCTATAAAATAGTAACGGTCTTGCGATCCGATTCCTATGAAATGTTAAAATCAGACACCGTATGAAAGTTGACGTCTGACTTTCGTCCTTAAGACCCTAATAATGAGCAGCTGTTTGGCCGCATCCTACTCCCTCTCCAGACCGTTGTCTCTCCTGTTGCCTCCTCTCCCCCGATTAACCTCACAAATTAGGTTAATATTTGTTAGCATAAAATAATGCTTTATATGTGCATATGTTTGCCAAACCTCACGAACATACCAACTGACACAAGAATTTTGTTGGTTTCTTTCACAGCTTGGAAATTCCATTTTGCTATTTTTGCAACACACACATAAGGTGTGCGTGTTATCTTTATGTATGTCTGTTTTTGTTACTGTCCTGACGAAAGCTCCCCCGACCCCTGTGGGCCCTGAGAGCTGAAACATGTCGACACTTTTTCAAAATGATATGGTAGCCCAATAACTCGACTACCGACATATCACAACGGTTCTTAATGATAATGACTAGTTTACTCTTTTGTTATTAAAAATTTTCCTTTTTGACTAAGTCATTATTTTTTATTTCTGGACACTTCTGCATACACCAGAAGTAGCCTCGGGTGAGGCAGGCATCCTGCACGTTAATCGTTGACCCAATGACTATGCCAGGACTCCTGATGGGGCTGAAAAAAGATATACCGCTACGATAATTCCAGGAAGTCTATGCGGGTTCTCGATAAAAAACTAATGGTTTTTTGCAGAAACTAGTGTCCATTCTCTTTTTGATTATTGGTAACTTACATAGGGGAACCGAATGGACTCCGTATCCTCTTCCCTCCTTTTTGATATGAACGGACTTTGCTGCTACAGACAACATCAACCAGCAGAGCCAGTGTCCACCCCTGGTACATGGACTCTTGGATGTAGACTCCCAGGACAGTTTGGACGATGAGCTCCAGGCCGGCACATCTGGTGTGCCAAGGCCCAACCGGGCCCAGAACCCCATCCTCCCCACCACCACGTCTGCTGCACCAACAACTGTACAGCAGACCCCTGCAGTCACAGCCTGTGCCTCCATCGCTGCCACCTCGGACATCACCACCACCACCACCACCCTCCCTGTCCAAGGGGACGACCAGGACACACCACCAACTGTGGAGGGCAGGGAGAGTGTGCGAGGACCCACAGTGGCGAGGCAACAGGTCCGTGGCAGCAGGGCAGGTGGGAGGGCCAGGGTCCCCCACAGACATCAGAAGGTTGGCACACCATCCCTGGACCACTTCACCCGAGTCATCGGTGCATATGAACAAGTCCAGGGACAAAGTGGCCGGTCGGACAAACTTTTAAGTGAGCTCATCCTGCTGATGAGGTCCATCAACGGACGTATAGGTCAAATGGTGGACCTCATGGCCCAGCAAGTGGCGTTGCAGAGGAACAGGCCTGTGTCCCAACCAACACCTCTGCCGCCTCCTGTTGTGCCGCAGGATGACAGTGCACCATCCTACGCCAACAGAGAGGGGCTAGTCCTCTGACGCCGCCGGCCACTCAGCAGGCCCCCCACCACCAAAACGATCAAGGGGCATCCAAAGAAGAGCCTGGGAGTCTCCAGAGGCAAAGCACCTGCCGCACCCCAGTCACGGAGCCAGCCCTGATGGCAACCCTCTTCCCCACTGCATTGACTGTTTGGACTGTCTTTCCCCACATTTCCTTGGCAATGGCACTTGACTGTTGGACTGGGTCACCACATACATGTGGTGTCTACTCTTGCATCTCATCTACCATGACTGTCAACTCACTGATCATTCCCCACCTTCATGTAAATATTTCCGCACAAATCACATGTCCACTTTCCAAATAAAGTACCGGGTCAACCAGACGGGAGGAGGCATCGCCATCGCCCACAAGAACACCATCCGCATCACGACCAACACCGACGACACCCTCACAGCCGCCGAACACCTGCACTTCCAGATCCACACCGACCCCAAGACCACCCTCAGAGGCACCCTCATCTACGGACCCCCAGCAGACCCGGCAGCAAGAAAGCATCCTGGTTCACCGACGAACTCAAGAGCTCCAAGAAGTACTGCTGAGCCCTCGAGAAAGCCTGGCGCAGAGACCTGACACCAGACAACATGACCACCCTCAAGCTCGCCACTCGAAAACACCACCATCTAATCCACACCACCAAGAAAACAGCATTCAAGGAACGACTGGACAACAACGCCCACAACAGCAAGGAACTCTTCAACATTGTCAAAGAGCTCTCCAACCCCAGCGCCGGAAACAACGACATCACCCCATCGCAAGACCTCTGCAACTCACTCGCCTCGTACTTCCACAACAAGATCGCAGACATACACAACAGCTTCAGCACACAGCCGACGCACCCTACGACCGCACCAGCGCACCCCACCACCACCCTCCGTGCCTGGACCCCGATCAACACCGAAGAGACCATACGCACGATGAACTCCATCCACTCCGGATCTCCAACCGACCCCTGCCCTCATCACGTCTTCAACAAGGCCGAGTCCATCATCGCACCCCATCTCCGGGACATCATCAATGCCTCCTTCGACACCGCAACCTTCCCGGAGAGCTGGAAGCATGCCGAACTCAGCGCCCTCCTAAAGAAACCCTCAGCCGACCCCACCGACCTCAAGAACTACCGCCCCATCTCACTGCTCCTGTTTCCTGCCAAAGTCATCGAGAAGACAGACAGCTGGCCGTCTTCCTCGAGACGAATGGATCCCTTGACCCCTCGCAGTCCGGCTTCCGAGCGAACCACAGTACCGAGACCGCCCTCATCGCAGCCACTGCCGACATCCGAGCCCTGCTCGACAACGGCGAAACAGCGTCCCGCATCCTCCTGGACCTCTCCGCAGTGTTCGACACTGTCTGCCACCGCACCCTAGTGCAACGCCTCAGCAACGTCGGAATCCAAGAGAAGGCACTGGAATGGATCGTCTCCTTCCTTGCCGGAAGGACACAGAGAGTCCGCCTCCCCCCGTTCAGATCAGAAGCCACCAAAGTCATCTGCGGCGTACCACAAGGATCTTCACTCAGCCCCACGCTGTTCAACATCTACATGAGCCCCCTTGCAGCCATCGCACGCCAACACAAGACCTAGCCGAGTGGATGAGGAACTGCCGCCTGAAACAAAATTTGGATAAGATGGAAGTCCTCATCCTGGGATCGTCGCCATCCGCCTGGGACGACTCCTGGTGGCCCCCTGCCCTGGGCAGCGCACCCAAACCAACGGACCACGCACACAACCTGGGCTTCATCCTGGACTCCTCCCTCTCCATGACCAGACAAGTCAACGCCGTCTCCTCGTCATGCTTCAACATCCTACGCATGCTACGGAAGATCTGCCGGTGGATCCCCACCGAAACCAGGAAGATGGTCACCCAGGCCCTCGTCACCAGCCGACTGGACTACGGCAACTCCCTATACGCCGGAACCACTGCCAAACTCCAGAAAAGACTTCAGCGGATTCAGAACGCCTCAGCACGACTCATCCTGGACATCCCCCGACACAGCCACATCTCTGCACACCTAAGAAACCTGCACTGGCTCCCCGTCAACAAAAGAATCACGTTCCGACTCCTCACCCACACACACAAAGCTCTCCACAACCAAGGACCAAGATACCTCAACGACCGCCTCAACTTCTACACTCCCACCAGCCAGCTTCGATCGACCAGCCACGCCCTCGCCGCTGTCCCCCGCATCCAAAGAGCCACAACGGGAGGAAGATCCTTCTCCTACCTGGCCGCCAAGACGTGGAACTCCCTCCCCTCCCACCTCCGCCTGACCCAAGACCACCTCACCTTCAGGAAGCAACTCAAGACCTGGCTGTTCGAGCAGTAGCAGGCCCCCCCTCCACAAACGCCTTGAGACCCTCCGGCTGAATAGTGCGCTATACAAATGCTTTGATTGATTGATTGATTGATGCACCAGATTTTGTGCAGTATCATTTTTAGTGCAATATTTACAGTGTTGACAATGTCCATGATGTGTCCAAAAGATGTACAATATGAAGGGCAGGATCATTCTGAAGCACCTAGGGAGACACAACAGAACAACAGTCACTGGTGTCATTGTGGTATCACAGACAGAACACTACACAAAACATACACAAGAGACTACTGGCATACAAGACAATGGGCTGCAGGTGTGAACAAATAGAGTCCACCATACATCCCCATATGGAACGTCAATGTGACATTTACCACACACAGGTGACTGAACGTGTGCCTGTCTCTACCATCCGCAGATAGCCCTGCACAACAACAACCACCACAACAGATATTGTAAAAGTTGAACATATGTACACACCTTCAAGTGAAGTAGCAGTTGTTGAGCTGTTGACGAATGTCAACTACTTCCTCCTCTCCACTGTCCTCATCACTGGACTCAGGTCCTTGGGCAGGTGCGGGCCTTAGTTCCTCTCCATCATCCAGGAGCAGGGGAATCCTCTTGAGAATGGCCAAATTGTGCAGCATACAGCATGCCACAACGATCTTGCAGACCTTACCAGGCGAGTATGCCAGTACTCCTCCAGTCCGTTCAAGGCAGCGGAATCTTGACTTGAATACCCGAAAAGTCCGCTCAATGACACGTCGGGTCCTGCCATGTGCCTCATTGTACCTGACATCAGCCGGGTTCCTGGGATTTCGCACTGAACACAGCAGCCAGGGTCGACTGGGATATGCTGAGTCACCTAGGAAATAAAAACAAAGATTGCAATGTCACACAGGCTGAGTACATCAGGTCACAAACACACCTCACGCCATATCACAGGTCATACTTACCCACAATGCAAGCACGATCGGGATGAGGTTAGCCATCATACGGGGCACCATGCTGTTCCTCATGACGTAGGAATCATGGGCAGAGCTGGGGAATTTTGCACACACCTGCGAAATAGTCATGTCCGCAAGGCACACCACCTGCACATTTATAGAATTATAATGTTTCCAATTCCTAAAAATATGCTCAGTAGCCTGTGGCACCACCAGACCTACATGGGTGCAATCGTGGCACCTACTAAATGTGGTATGTGCCCAAGGGCATAGAAGTCACCCTTCACTCCTGGCAATTCAGCTCCCCTGGGGAAATGTATGTATTGATTTTAATATAACATCATGGCTCCAAGAACATCCCACACCATACTGAACATGGGCTGCAACATCCCTGCAGTGGCGGCTACGGTCTCCTGGAAGGAACCAGTAGCAAAAAAGTGGAGGGCTGCCATCACCTTATATGTGGGTGTGAAGGCAATTGGGTAGTGGGGATGAGGCTGCAGCTGGGTCTCCAACTGGTCACAAAGAGTCTTGAGGCTCGCCCTGTCAAGACAGAGGAATTTTCGTATTATCGCTACATCCTCCATGTCCCCCAGCACTGTCAGGTGGCGTATGAGATTTGGCCTCCTCCTAGGTATGATGTACATGGACACATGTCAATGACAACCATCAAGAAGTTGACCCAGCACATACCGTGGATCATGTTACGCAAAACATTATAAATTCCATGTGTGATGCGTGACACACAAGGTTACATGTGGATAAATAGGGGACAAACCAATCCATTTACCTAAAACATGTCCCACAGACATAACAGAATATCAATGTAAAAAGCACAGTTCCTGAACTGGACATTCCACATGTACACGACTCATCCAGTAACATCCACAAAAGTGTGTGAGATGACCATGAATGCCTCACACACATCTGCTTTACCTGTCACATCTCAATGCATCATGTGAAGCTGGCGCACATCAAGAGCACAATGATCACAGTAGATGTTAAACTTGTGTTCATGGGCTGATATGGTAGCACAAGTATGGAACAACACCATACAGTGAGACAAGCCTTAACAAGGGCAGCACAGACCCACAGCACAGTGCTTGGTTACACATAATTAAGACCAGCTTAACACTGTCAGCCATCATCAACCATCAAATGCATCAGTGACAATGCAGGCACACAGAGCAATGTGCGTCACACATAGCATGCAATCACCTGTGCCTGATACCAAGAGATGTAATTCTGTGTACAATGATGTGCCATTAAACCTGTTGCTGCTGTGTACTGATGCAGAGTTCACGGTTCAAGTTCCCATTGCATGTGACCAAATTTGCGGAAAATACCGCCTGTCCCCGGCGGTGTAACGCCAGCACCATCCCCGTACACAAGTGCGGTAGCTATTGGCATGGGTTGCTGGCGGTGGGCATGCTGTGCCACACATATGGCGGTTGATACCGCCTGTCCGCGGCAGTGCATCACCGCCATGGGGCATAGCCTACAGCCAATGGGAGTGACAATTGCGGTGGCATGATGCAGGTTTGAAAATTGCAGAAGTCATGCTCCACCACCGCGGAGCCGGTCATTGGATGGGTTTGAATGAGGCATACCTGGACAACCAATAATTGCAGCTTTGCACCTCACAAACAAGCCCATGGGGCTATAAATCTGAGGGAGTGAGCCCAACATGTCCACTGCTCACAGAGCCTGCTGCCAGGGACCCTCTCCTGCTGCTGCCTGAAGTGCCTGCTGCCTGGAACCCTCTCCTGCTGCTGCCTAAAGTGCCTGCTGGCTGGGACCCTCTCTTGCTGCTGCCTGGGACACTCTCCTGCTGCTGCCTGAAGTGCCTGCTGCCTGGGAACCTCTCCTGCTGCTGCCTGGGACCCTCTCCTTCTGCTGCCTGAAGTGCCTGCTGCCTGGGACCCTCTCCTGCTGCAGCCTGGGACCCTCTCCTGCTGCTGCCTGAAGTGCCTGCTGCCTGGGACCCTCTCCTGCTGCTGCCTGGGACGCTCTCCTTCTACTGCCTGAAGTGCCTGCTGCCTGGGACCCTCTCCTGCTGCAGCCTAGAACCCTCTCCTGCTGCTGCCTGAAGTGCCTGCTGCCTGGGACCCTCTCCTGCTGCTGCCTGAAGTGCCTGCTGCCTGGGACCCTCTCCTGCTGCTGCCTGGGACCCTCTCCTGCTGCTGCCTGAAGTGCCTGCTGCCTGGGACCCTCTCCTGCTGCTGCCTGAAGTGCCTGCCGCCTGGGACTCATCAACACTCACTTCAACCACAGGTGTCACATGTCCACAGGGAAGGCAAGAACATAGAAGATCCATGCCAGCCCATTCACAAGCCAGGAGCTGGAGGTGCTAGTGGACGAGGTGCTGGCACAGTACCCAAGGCTGTATGGTGGCCCCAATGTAGTGGTATGTTATCATTGAGTGTGCTGATGGGCGGGGGTCATACTTGCATGGGACTGGTTATGTGTGCGACACACAGAGGGCTTTCATTGCAGTCATCCTGCATGCGTGTGTGTTTGGCACGTAGCCTGTACGCCCTCATGTTTGCATGCTATGATGACTATTTGGCCCATGCAGAGTGCCCTTGTGCGGTGTCCCTCAGTTTGGGTATTTGTGAGATTCCAATAGGTCGAGACTCTGCATAATACTACTGTAGTAATAGATGTGTGAACCTGACACTGTGCAACTGGTAACCTACCCTACTTTTCTCCCATACCTGCAGCTCAAGGTATACCAGCATAAGGCCGTGTGGAGGGCCATTGCTGCCAAGGTACGGGCCCCGGGGGTATCCAACAGACGACGCACCCACTGCCACAAGAGGTGGGACGACATCAGTCGGCTGGCAAAAAAACATGGCCGAGATGACCTTTGGGCTGTTAGCACGCACTGGGCACCTGGCATGGCAAAACTTAACACCACTGATGTACTGCATATTGGCAGTGACTAATCCGGAGTTGGATGCACGTCTGAAGGTGCATAGGCAGCAAGGCTGGGGTGAGTATTTGGTGAGAGTGACTTTGCCTGGGAGCCAATGCATGTGTACAGATCCAGTTGCAGCGGTGTTCCATTTAATGTTTGCGGTGTGGTGCAGTGATGTGTCAAGTGAGTGGCTGCAGGGATGCTAGTGTCAGGCATTGTGCCTAACAGCTCATGTAAAGGTCGATCATCCATGCATTGCTTTATCATAGCCAGGTGTGTTGGGATACACATGGTCATTATACATTGTGATGGTGTGGGAAATGTATTAGGGGTGAACAGAAGGGTCCACCATCTGAGTGAGTTAATGTATTCCTACTTTTCATGTACCATGATTGTTGAGGATCACACGTATGACTACAAGGTGCCCGTGAGTAGCACATGTTGCTTAGTATGGCCTACTTGGCATTGTGGACTGTCATGTCCTAATAGGTGTGTGTTCTCCCATCCGGTTTCCTGGAGGCATGTCAATGCCACTGAGTTTTGGTGCATGATAGTTGTGGGCATGTGAAGTTGTGTGTGGGACACTTCATCCACCAGCAAGGTGTTGTGCTGTGTGGCCTGAACATGGCTCAGTCATGGCAGATAGTCAGTGTTGCAGGCACTGTTGTAGTGTATGTAGTGTGTTGCTGAAATGTTTTTGCAGGGTGTGGTGGTCAGCATTTTATTCGTGTGCATCCCCTGTATGCATAGTTTAATTAGCTTGGTCCTGATGATGTAATTTATACAACCCTGCATCTGTCTCACATGCAAATTCGTCAAAAACAAAGAGAGGTACCCCTTAAAAAGTCAAGGGAAATGAGGTTAGCTACCTAATATAAACAGTTTGTTTCCCTAGACCCACAATCCTGTATATAAAAATGTTATGCACTAAACAATATTTCACGATTGGAATGTATCAAGGTACAACATTTATTAAAAATACATCATTTAACAATTTAAAAAACATTCATTATTGCACAAATAATTTAGTTATAAAATCATATAATAAGACAATACAAATTAATAATACCCAAAGCATTTCAAGTATTTACAAATCATAATTACGGCCAGCATAAGTAAGACAGACAAAAACAAGTTGTATGATCTGAAACTTATCTATTACTGTTTGTACATTCAAAAATCTGTCTAGGACACAGTCTCTTATACATTCAATTAATTTGTATAGGGGAAAAGGTGTTGTTTATTCTGGATTGTACTGTAGGATGCGTCGACGCGTTTCGATGAAAGGTTGCTTGTCACACCATCTTTTTCAAGACAATGCACATGCAGATTCGCCAGTGTGCACGGAGGAACCGGAACCAGAAACCAGTGGAGGGGAGAGCAGAACTACAGCTGCACAGTAGGCCAGTGACACAGCTCACCAGCGCATCTGAAGGGGACAGGAACATGAAGGAGGAATCCATGGCAGAGACACAGAGTACTTCATCATCTGACGCGAGTGGTGATGTATCCATGTTGTCAGGCACAGGGGATAGGGAGACTGCTATATCATTTGCCACTCAACGGCCAGTGCCCAGCCTCCCATCCACTTCCTCTGGTGCTGGCCATGTCCGTAAGTGGGGACGTGTTACATTCACACCTGGCACCGCTGAGCCAGCACCTGTCCCCCCTGCTGCCATCAAAGCTGAGTGTGTAGAGCTCCTGCGCCAGGTTTGTGTGGGCCAGACCGCCCTGCTCAATGCCTTCAGCGAACATGAAAAAAAATTGGGGGAGGTGGTTGCCTACATGGAGGGCATACACTCTGATGTGGGTGGGCTCCACCGTACAGTCCAGGGTTTGTCAGCCGCAGTGATGTCTGCCCTTCAACAGGCACATCCTCACATTCGTGTTCAGGCGCCTTTGTCCACCCCCCAGTCAGTGGCCACATTAGAGGACAGTGACCACGGTTCACATGCATCACAGAGACGATACAGCACAAGGAGCATAAAGTAGACACAAGCCGAGCAGTCTCGCCCACAGACACCATCCCCCCCAGAAGAGCAGAGCCAGCCCAGAATGCATAGACAAGAGCCGGTCAGGGAAGAGCAAGGCCAAAAAAGCAATGAGGCAGACATCAGCCTCACAAACCTCTGAAGCATCTCCAGCAAAGAACTCTCCTGTCCCTAAAACTTCACGTAGAACTAGGTGTGCAGTGTCTGTGTCCACTGAGGTGTTGCCTAGCAAGGGTACACCTAGGAAGGGCACAGGCCCAGTTACCCCCACCACATTAACTCCAATTCCAAGCCCAGTGAAACAGGTGGAGGAGGGCAAAGTAGGTGCCACCCCAAGCAAAGAGGCGAAGGAGGGCACTGTAGGTGGGACACCTAGAAGATAAGCAAAGAAGGGCACTGTAAGTGGGGCACCTAGCAGACAAGCAAAGGAGGACACTGTAAGTGGGACACCTAGCAGACAAGCAAAGGAGGACACTGTAAGTGGAACACCTGGTAAGCAGGGTAGGGTGGTCCAGAGGCGTAGCCAGACAAAGCATCCTGCAGGATCCAGCACATCACCAGAGGGAGTGCCAGTGTCTGAACCAGATGCGGGCCATTCGGTGTGTGTGCCTGTTGTGTCATCACCTGTTCCCATTAATCCCAAGACAGGGAAGCCATTTCGTATTCCCAAAAAGTGGAAGGGCAACCCTCCAACCTCTCCCACCCACACGGTGTCCCAGGTCTGCATGACTCCACCTCCACGTGCCACTTTACCACCTGGTCCAAACAGCCCTCCAGCTTGCCAGACGACTGATAGCCCTACATCACCTGTTTCTCTGTCTCCCTAGTCAGGGGTTCCTGCTGAGCCCGACACACAGCCAGCTCCAAGTGAACATGACAGCCAGATGTGAGTGTTATTCCCCCTCATACACCTGTCTCTCATAGAGGTGTGCTAGTCCTGACCATCGTTTGCCACCTGGTTGTGTTGCTGGCCAAGACAGGGTACAGTCATACACACTCACTGTGCAGCTTATCATGCCCTGACTCCGCACTTGTCCCTGCCTTCTGGCCTTGCCTGTGCAGCCTCTCATGTACTTGCTGGGCCCGCTGCCATGGACACTGACCCTGTTGCTCTGCTGTGTTGGAGTCTCCCCTGTGCCATGGATATTGACCCTGTTGCTCTGCTGTGTTGTACTCTCACCTGTGCCATGGACACTGACCCTGTTGCTCTGCTGTGTTGTAGTCTCCCCTGTGCCATGGACACTGACCCTGTTGCTCTACTGTGGTGTACTCTCACCTGTGCCATGGACACTGACCCTGTTGCTCTGCTGTGTTGGAGTTTATCCTGTGCCATGGACACTGAACCTGTTGCTCTGCTGTGTTGGAGTTTCCCCTGTGCCATGGACACTGACCCTCTTGCTCTGCTGTGTTGGAGTCCCCCCTGTGCCATGGACACTGACCCTGTTGCTCTGCTGTGTTGTACTCTCACCTGTGCCATGGACATTTACCCTGTTGCTTTGCTGTGTTTTACCCTCACCTGTGCCATGGACACTGACCCTGTTGCTCTGCTGTGTTGGAGTTTCCACTGTGCCATGGACACTGACCCTGTTGCTCTGCTGTGTTAGAGTTTCCCCTGTACCATGGACACTGACCCTGTTGCTCTGCTGTGTTGGAGTCTCCCCTGTATCATGGACACTGGCCTTCGTGTTTGTACTTTGCCTGTGCAGGATATCTTGCTTTTGATCTGCTTTTTGTACCTTGATGTTGTGTACAGTTGTTATACTTTCACATCTGTGCAATATCTGAATAAATACAGTTACTCCTGTTGTGTCTTTTGTCGGTGTCCTTGCTGATTAAAGGTCTTTTTGTGTGTGCATTTAGTTGACTGGGCCCCATGCTCTATGTATCACTTCGACATTGCAAGGCTCTTTGTCCGCATCACATTTATAGACAGGGGTGACAGGGGCTTCAGTCCATTCTGACACTGATACTTGTGTTTTCTGTGTTGGCTCTTTTAGCTGTCATGCTGTTATAATTTGAGTGGTTTTCTGTTGTTGGCTACGTGGCTGCCATGTCAGTTTGGGGTACACTGCCAGGACAGGGTGTGATGCTGTGCACAGGTTAGCATGCTGGCTGAGCACCGTCATGATGTATATGTGTTATTCCTGTATATATGCCCAGATGTGTATGTGTATGGACATCCTGTGTTGGCCCGTAGTCCTGGTCCCCTGGCATACATGGGATGTGTTCTCTTGGGTGGTGAGGAGGTGTGCAATGTGAAGGGTGTGATTTTGTAGTTGTGTATGTGTGTGTGCCCCTGGATTGTGATAGACACACATGTGTCAGCCAGGAGTTGTGTGCCTGGGGGTTTGATTGTCCTGCCCTGTGTAAATGATTTGATGCTTTTGTGTGAGTTGTCTGTTGTGCACTATGCAGTGTGTTGGTGTGTCCATGCAGTTCTGTATGACTCCTCCTTGTTGTATTTGTCACTTATGTGTGTGCAACAACAGGATGCACCACTCTGGGATACAACAGCACACCCAGCAATACCAGAGCACTGGGCAGCACACACAGCTCAAGTGCACAAGGGCAAGCAACACTGATGAATACCACAAGAACCTCACACATAAAACAATGGAGCCATGTCAAGAGTGGAACAGCACAATTGGCCCAAAACCTCCACCACAAGGCACAGTCTCACAAATGAAGAGATGGGGAGGCACATACACAAGGAAACAAAGGGGACAGCTGACATCAAAATCAACTGATTTGCATGTCAGTATCAGACATGTGAGGTGTGTCCAATGCACAAATAGAGTGAATGCAGACCCACAATGTCTACGCACAAGTGGCACACATAGGGGATGGCATCACACCACACACCATGCCTTACAGGAGGAGAAAAAGGTACCATGTGCCTGCAGTGCTCGAGAAAGTCACAAACAATGCCAGTGATGACCAGCAGGGTCACACAGTCCACACAAACACACACAACACACATTGATAATCAAACACAACACTGATGTGCAAGTCACACACTTTGCACGGGAACATCTTTTACAACGCAACTATTACCATGCAGTACCTTTACAATGCATCCTGTACAACGCAGGTGCCTTTACAACGCATGTCATTACAAAGCATGCCATTACAACGCAGAAGCTATTACAACGCATGTTATTACAACATAAGTATTCTTGTTTTTTTATTATTATTATATTACATTAAAAAATGTATAGTGTTGTTTAAAAATAGAAATTTAAGAAAAATAATGAAGTGATAATAATTTAGAAACATTTTAGTAATTATCTATAAGTAGAAATATGAATTTATAGTAATATTTAAAATATATATATAATACATGTAATATAAATTGGTTACTAATATTATTAATGTTATATATTATTTAAAGTTTTTTAATAAACAATAATGAAAATATGTATTTAAAATTAAAAAAAGATAAAATATTTAAGTATTATTGAAGTAATATTAGAAAAGTAAAAATAAATATTAATGTAAAGTAATAGTTTATGAAAAAATACTACAGTTTAATTATAATAAAATTATAAATGCAAAAAATTAAACAATAAGACAAATTAATTAAAAAGGATTTATAAATTTAAAAATACAATAAAGTATGAATACTTTAGTTTAATACATTTATATATCTGATCATTACATTTCAAAATGAATTAAAAATAAATAGTAAAAAACAATTAAAAAAATTAAAACATGTAATCTAATTTGGTAACGAATTTTATTATTAATATATAATATTTAATGTATTTATAAAAAATATTATGAAAATATTTATTAAAGATTTAAAAAAAAATATTCAAATAATATTGAAGTAATAATAAAGAAAGCAAAAAATTATTATTAATGTAAAGTAATATTTTAAGAAAAAAATACTACAGTATGAAAAAAAATTAAAAAGCCAAATATTTAAAAATAATACACATTAATTTAAAATTATTTATAAATATTAAAATGATGCAAAAATGTAAAAAATAAAAAATAAAAAATATATTAATATTGTAGTTTAATAAATTATTATATCTGATAATTAAATGTTAAAATAAATTTAAAATAAATAGAAATATAATCGAGTAATTTTTGGAGAAAAAAAATAATACTAAAGTATTATTACTCTTGATTCATATGTGTAAAAAAAGAAAAGTAAAATAAAAAATTAATAAAATTTATAAAGAAATATTATGGACAAAAAAATTAAACATAGTTTGAAAAAAAAAATCAATGAATTTAATCACCAAAAAATGAAAATAAGTTTACATTTAAAGAAATAATAGAATGTATTTGAATTTGTAAAAATGTTTAAATATATTAAAATGAAAAAGTTCCCAAGCTTTATCATAGAGTTCAATGTAAAGTTATGTCCTTCATTTATTTCTATAGCCGCTTGTTTGTATTCCAGAGAGCAGTTTACTAAATTTATTTGAAGCTACATGCGGGACAGAGCAGAGCCAAATGGATCAAGTAAAGAGGTAAGAACATTATAATAGTAATTATGGAAGTTGTATTTGCATTTTAAAAATAGAACATATCTTAAATAATATATTAAAACATGAAGAACATAATTCAATTTGAATATATTTATTAACAAAATATATATTTAGAGAAAAATATTTGTAATCATTTCATTTGTACATTTGCAAAATAAATATAATTATTGTTCATATTTTAATAAATGTTTAATTCAACTTTAATGTATAATAATAAATAATAATAATAAATTGTCCTTTTTTTCTGTTTGTTGCTAAAGATGACGTAGACGTGTAAACGTGCATTGACGCGGCCATTTTGAAGAGCGTCGTTGGACAATGCAGCAGCAAGCAGATCTGCACTCAGGTAAGAAACATTTAAAAATGTATTTATAAACAGAATATTGATTAGAAGTATATATATTGTAAGGAGAGAATAAGGGGAGGTTGCAAATGTTAGGTTTGATGTTATGTATACTATTTTAGCATGTCGTCGATCATTTAGCTAGAGTATGCCTTTGTCGGGTCGCCTGTTTAGAGTATGAAATGGTTAATAATGTTAAATATTGGTGAAAAAAAATTACAGTATCGTTTATTTATTGAAATGTAATGTTTACGTTGAAATTAACATGTGTAGAAAAAAAACGAAGATCGAATTCGTGGATTTTAGGATTTGTTGACGTATTTTCAATGGAAATCGTTTAAAGATTATGGTTTGTGCATTACAAAAATTTAAAGAAGATTGTCTGCAAACATTTTTTTTTGCCAAATCAAGATCTGATTTTTTAGAAAAGAAGATGGATTTTGTTTTTGTTTTTCGAAGGATTGGAGATGGATTTTTTTACGGATTGGCAGACCGTTTTGGAACAAAGAAGACTTCAAAAAGATGTCTGCAAACATTTTTTTTGTCGAATCGGGATCAGATTTTTTTTTAAAAGAAGATGGATGTTGGTTTTGTTTTTCGAAGGATTGGAGATGGATTATTTTCCAGATTGGGAGATCGTTTTGGAACAAAGATGACTTTAAATAGATTATGGATTTAGTTTTTTAATTTAAAAAATGGATTTCGATCTTGGAATGACTTTCAATACACATGGAATGCAGTACTCATCTATGGAGAATGGAATGAAGATTACAGAACGTGTGCATTTTTGGGGGGAAATCGACTCTTAGACAATTTGGAGTGGTTTTCTGGTTGGATTACACTTTTCTATGGATATATTTTGGGTAAAAAGAAGAAAAAGAAGAAGAAAGAAGACGTCTTCAGGTAAGGTGACCCGACATTAATATTTAGAAAAAAGTTTTTAGAAAAATGCCAATTAAATTGAAATGTTATAGAAATTTAGGGCAAAGCAGGAAAGTAAAGTTTTAACTTTTGTTAGAAATGTAGTATGTTAGCAACATTATCAAGGTAGTCTAATGTCACACACAACGAAAATTGTTGTAAAATAGCCAATAGTCTCTCAGATATTTCTTTAGATTTTTTGGAGATTTGTGGATTTAAACTACCTGTTAATGTTTGTGAGATTCTCATTTCTTGAAAACTTTGCTCCTTCTTCAAAGTTTCCTTAAAAATTATAGAAGTTTGGTTGAGGTTTTCCAATTGTATGGTTGAAGGAGTTATACCATCCCTCTATGGCATTGTTTGTCTTTGCTTCTCCTTCTAAACAGCTTGTGTAGCAGTTCCACCACTCTACATGGAAACGTGGCTTCCTCCGGCGACCCGACCTGCTTAGATGCCCAATCCATGTGTCCTCAAAATAATTTAGTAAGGGTGCCAATTTATCTTCATTTTCAGTAAAAAATTCAGATTCTGTAATTGCAGTGTAGTACTCGTCTACACTTTTAGGAGGAACAAAGCAAAGAGCAGTTAGTTTGTTTAGTTCGTATTGTAGTTTGCTATCCTTAGAATAATCTACAACCAGGGATGTTTTTTGTAATTTAAGCCAAAATGCCTGGGAAAAATGGAAAAACATCTCTGAATTTGGGTATCCGTGTACGTTTTGGTGATCACATTGATCATTGCAAATTCAAAATCAATAATGATTTTCCTAGGACTTTTGTTGAAGGTTTTGCTTTTAATCACTGACAAAAGCTCAGTGTAGGTTGTAGATTGTTTGTCTGGTAGCAAACTGTACACTAGAGGGATTACATTTTTGTTAATTTTAGCATGAATAGTGTAAATGTGAGTGAATGGATGGGGCGTGCTTTTAATCGTCCCATCCATCATCCAAATTTCACTATTCTTTAATTTGACACGGTTGGGAGGTGTACTAAAGACAAGTATACGTTTTTTAGGGTTTTGGTTGTCGTGCAGGAGGAAAGGTTCATTAGAATAAGAAACAGTGAGTTCTTGTGGAATGTTAATATCAGAAAAGGTATGTGGAGTGGTTGTATTTGTGTTACTTGCCTGTTTTTGTCTTTGAATTATTCTCCTCAGATTTGGAATTATAGGCATACTACTAGCTATATGACTGGGGACATGCTGAGCAACCTCCCTTAAAATAGAACCCGAAGTGTCATTGGATGTGCTTGCAATATTATTCATTTCATTTATTGTTTCTCAAATTTCAATGTCCATTGAAGAGGCAGAGTGGTTGTGCTCAGTTGTACTTATGATTGTTTCATCAAGAGTAACCGCTCTGCCTTTGCAATGGCTTGAGTAATATTGCACGCACCTCCAATGCCTTTGTGGTTCACTTATTCTCTCCTCACAATATTTATATCCTGCATGTTTAAGTAGTCTGTTTCCTTTATTGGATTTGATGTATCTTGCTGTTTTGTCAGATGCCATTACCTGTAAGGAGGAAGAAAAAGATTTAGTGATATAATGTTTATTTAACTTGAACAATGTTATACATTTTCAACTTTTTACCCCTACACTATTCTTCACTTTCTCTTCTGCTGCACCTTCCTGGAGTTAAAATAGTAAATTACACCCCTAAACTATCCATCACTTTCCCTACTGCTGCACCTTCCTGAAGTTAGAATACTAAGGGGCCCATTACGATGTCGGGCGGATCGCCACCGCCATTTTGGCGGTGGCGATCCGCCCGACAAAAATGCCCGCCCACCACCCTTTTCCCCCGCCACATTAAAATGGCGGGAGGGACCGCAGTGGAGGCGAACACCGCCCGCCACTTTTCCACCCCGGTCGCCTTGCGGTCGGGCGGAAAAGGGTTCATATGGTGGCGGTGTCTATCAGACACCGCCAGCCATATTTGGCAGCGGGCTTCACTCTGGGGGCCCCGTGCGGGCCCCCAGAGTGAAGGAGAGTAGGGGGGTGAACACGGGGGTACCTGTGGTACCCCCCTTCATTTGCATTTACAAAGCGGCAGGCACCACTTGGTGCCTGCCGCTTTGTAAATGCAAATGCTGAAATGCATTTTTAGCATTGTGGCGGGCGGTGCAGAGAGCACCGCCCGCCACAATGCTAAAAATACAGGATGTCCCCACCACTGTGGCGGGCACATCCTAATACCCCCCAAGGGACCCGGCCCTTATGGCAGGCGGTCCCTATTACCACGAGGATGGCGAACGGGCAAAGTCCGCCCGCCATCCTAATGACCCTCTATGTTACACTCCTACACTATCCATCACTTTCCCTACTGCTCCACCTTCCTGGAGTTAGAATAGTAAATTACACCCCTACACTATCCATCACTTATCTTACTGCTGCACCTTCCTGGAGTTAGAATTGTAAATCATATCCCTACACTATCCATCACTTTCCCTACTGCTGCACCTTCCTGGAGTTAGAATAGTAAATTACATCCCTACACTTTCCATCACTTTCCCTACTGCTGCACCTTTCTGCAGTTAGAATAGTAAATTACACCTCATACACTATCCATCACTTTCCCTACTGCTGCACCTTCCTGGAGTTAGAATAGTAAATTACACCCCTCCACTATCTATCACTTACCTTACTGCTGCACCTTCCTGGAGTTAGAATAGTAAATCATACCCTTTCACTATCCATCACTTTCCATACTGCTGCACCTTCCTGGAGTTAGAATAGTAAATTTCACCCCTACACTATCCATCACTTTCCTTAATGCTGCACCTTCCTGGAGTTAGAATACTAAATTACACCCCTACACTATCAATCATTTTCCCAACTGCTGCACCTTCCTGGAGTTAGAATAGTAAATTACACCCCTACACTATCCATCACTTTCCCTACTGCTGCACCTTCCTGGAGTTAGAATAGTAAATTACACCCTACACTATCCATCACTTTCCCTACTGCTGCACTTCCCTGGTGTTAGAATAGAAAACTACACCCCTACACTATCCATCACTTTCCCTACTGCTGCGCCTTCCTGGAGTTAAAATAGTAAATTATACCCCCACACTATCCATCACTTTCCCTACTGCTGCACCTTCCTGGAGTTAGAATAGTAAATTACACCCCTACACTATCCATCACTTTCCCTACTGCTGCACCTTCCTGGAGTTAGAATAGTAAATTATACCCCTACACTATCCGTCACTTACCTTACTGCTGCACCTTCCTGGAGTTAGAATAGTAAATCATACCCCTACACTATCTATCACTTTCAATACTGCTGCACCTTCGTGGAGTTAGAATAGTAAATTACACCCCTACACTATCCATCACTTTCCTTACTGCTGCACCATCCTGGAGTTAGAATAGTAAATTACATCCCTACACTATCCATCACTTTCCCTACTGCTGCACCTTCCTGGAGTTAGAATAGTAAATTACATCCCTACACTATCCATCACTTTCCCTACTACTGCACCTTCCTGGAGTTAGAATAGTAAATTACACCCCTACACTATTCATCACTTTCCCTAGTGGTGCACCTTCCTTGAGTTTGAATTGCAAATAAGACTCCCACACTCTCCATTGTTTTCCCTACTGTTGCACCTTTCTGGTGTTACAATAGTAAATGACACTCCTAAACTACAGTGGAATTTTAATCTCATATACATTTCAAATTTTCTGTTGCACTTCTTTTTTCAAATGTTGTTCTGCCTGCAATGTCATTTACAAAATGTAATTAATGTACTGCATTTTAAAAAATATTCCTTTGATGAAGTTGAAAATAATATTGGACTTTTTAACTTTAATGTTCTATTTATTTTCATTTCTGTTCACGTAATATGCAGTTGTTTTCAAAAGAGTTTTAAAACATTTATTATTTAAAAACATATTTGCATTGCTTTTTTGCTATATCAGTATTTTAAGAGAAGATTCTTTATTACATGTCTTTTATATGCTACTTCATGTTTCTTACCTTTGGATGTTAAGTTTGGGTGGCTTGATAAATTTTTCGGATTTACTGGATGTTACTGGATTCTAAATGGTGTGTTTTCACAATCTGCAAAAAATATATATATTTTAAGCTTTTTTTACTTTACTGTTGTGTAATAGCGTTTGCAAACTGTTTGTGGATTCAAAAGCGGTCATTAAAAATAGGCTAATGGTGCTTTTTGAAAATTATTTACCTGATTACAAGTAGTCCTTTTGATGTTGGTGTCTTGACTCTTGGTAGGGTTGGTAAATGATGGTCCTTTTTTTTCAAATAAACTTGATAAAACACTCGTATTATCTGTGTTGGGTAAGAAAGAAAGTATAGAGGTTATTGTCGTTTTTTTAAAACCCTAGTATTTTGAGTGAAAAATATCGTAGTTATTTTAAACATTTATTAAATAATCAAAATTGTGTGAGGAATTAAGAAATTTTATTCAACGTATTTATTTCATTGACAACATTGCTTTCTACTTTTTGGAGAGATGCATAAGCATTTTTTTTAAAACCATTTATTTACGAATATTTTTAATTGGTTACCTTAGTTTATGAAGATCTTTGCTAATCTGTTCGGTTTTCTTTTAATCTTTTAAGGATGGCGATGTTTTGTTCTCATAAAAATATTTCGTACGCTGAAAAAATTCAAATTTAACAACGTAAAGCTTACTGAATATTTTTCATTTCTTTAATTGTTACACATTTCATTTATTTTTAGATTTATTATAATCACATTTTAATTTAGAACATACATACCGACAACATTTTATTATGTGACAGTTTAAAAAATCATTGTAATAATCTTTTTATAAAATATAAACGTACTTACATCTCTTCTCACTTTTAAAAATGACGACAATATTTGTTATAGTGATGGCAAATTTTTGACAAAATCTGAAACATATTAATGTTTTAATTTTAATAATATGTTATTAATGTATTTTTAAATTACAGATCTTTACTTGTGTTTGTGTTTAAACTAACTTGTTTGTACGATAGGAGTTGTATTTTTTTCGTAGGATTTCTTCACTGTGGCAAGAGGTCAGCGGGTTAGAAAGTCGCGACTGCTCTCTCTGGTTGTAGATTTACTACTGAATTCAAAATGGAGTATTACTCGTATTTATAGGTTTTTATGATTCTCATCATAATTTTCGAGAAAGGATGGGTTTTTTAAAAGTATTTATTTGCCGTGAAATTTTTATTTTAAAAGTGTGTGTTTTGTGCGCAGAGTATCGTTTTTACCTCCATTTTGTTTACAGTGCTTCTGTGTTTCTTTCATGAAAAGAGTTGTAGGACTCATTTTTGACATTATCTCTAAAATGACGGCTATGTTTTTGTTTTGCTGTTTTCTTAAATAATTTGCCTGGTATTGTGATTACTAATAATTTTTGGGGTATTACTGAAAATGATTTCAACTAATTTTTATATTATTTAAAAAATGTTTAATACTCAAGTACTTATGTAATTACTCGAGTACCTTTTTTAAATAATACATGATAATTTTGTTAATATACGTTCAGTTCTCTACTATTTTTTAATACACTTCCCCACCCAAAACCCCTATTTTCCCTGCAGCCCGTCCCAGGAGTTATTTTATTAAAAAAATACAAATATATATTTTATTTTAATATGCGTTGTAATGGTGTGCGTTGTATTTGTTTTCATTGTAATGGTACTTTTCTATTACTACTCCTATTTCTCGTTGTAATGGTATGCATGGTAAAAACATGCGTTATAATGGTACTTGCGTTGTAAAAATGCATTGTAATAGCATGCGTTATATAGGTATGCGTTGTAGTGACATACATCCGTTGGGTTTCTGTGTGTTGGCTGTGGTTTAGCTTCACTTTCTGGGTGTGCTGTTGTTTTTGTGCTGTGCTGCTTTGTGGTGTGTGTTGTGGTTGTGCCAGTCATGTCTGTGTGTATCTGTTGTGCTTGTTGTGCACACACTGCCTGTAGTGCATACAGTGTTGTGAGTCTGGGTGCTGGGCATTGCCTGATGTGCATCCCCTGATGTTCTGTGGTGTTTGTGTATAGTTTTGTGCAGGCATCTGTTCACGCTACCCTGTGTGTGTGTTCTGTTTGTGGTTACACCCAGGTTGTGTGTATGTGTTGGGAAGTATTGCCAGCCTTGAGTGTGTATTGCACTGGTGTAGTGTATTCCTTGTGAGCTACTCCTGTAGTGGCTGACTCCCTGGTTTTTTGTTGTGTTGTGCATGGTGTGTACTGTGCTTGCTTGTACCTGTGCATGTTGATGTGCATGGGGGTGTACAGGATGGGCACATGGCATGTGACTTGATGGTGTGTGTTGATGTGTGGTTGGGGCTGGTGTGTCCCTGTGGTGTCAGTGCCCTGCCCATGCCTTCGAGTGGCCCTGCCTTCTGCATTGTGCGCATGTGTTGACTGCGGCAGTGTCGTGACCGGGAACGGGACGTTGCTGCTAGTTCTCGGTCGATGTGTGTCCCGGATGCAGAGGGGTGACTTGTTGGCAGGTGGATAATCTAGGGGTGCCCTTGTGGATGTGTTGTGACCCCCAGCAGGGTGTCTGTGGTGGACTTGGACCCTGTGTTGGGCCGTGTGTTATGTGTTGTATTGGTGTATTTGCGTTCCTGCATCGTCGTCTGCGGAGGCCCTGTTGATGGTAGTGCAGTGGCAGGTACATGACAGGATGCATGTGGAGGGCTGGGTCCATGGTGTTCATGGCCGGGTCTCGGCTATAGTGCTCCGCTATCGACTTTTTGCCAGCTCTGGTTATGCGGTATCTCCGCTGCGGTGCATCTGCCTGTTTGGCCCATCCTAATTTGATGGTGGTGCGCGTCGCTCGTGGCCAACGGGAAATGAGCTATGTTTTACTATACCAATATGGCAGACATGAGTTCCGCTGTTCGCGGGCGGAAAAAGGCATTTTTCCACTCCGCCAGCACCGGGGTGGTGCCACCACCCGACATCCTAATGGACTCCTAAGTACGTAAAAGCTTAAAACCTTTGACCAAGCTGTCCGACTTAGTGTATCCGATCCTGCGATCCATCATGGTCCATCTTAAAGTGCAAATAGGTGCCATCAACTGTGATCACTAACTGTCATTGGCTTGTTGGCCCTAATTTCACTTAAAATGTTAAAACTCCTTAATAGATTTTTGTCATATTGGTGTTATTTTGTTTTTTTAACTCTACTCTATTTTCCTAACTTGGTTTGGAATTTTCATGTATTCATGTTTTGACTTTATTACTGTCTTGATACTGCATGGGTACTTTACACATTGCACTAAGTTAAGCCGGACTGCTATGTGCCATAGCTACGAGGAGGTTAAACTCAGGTTCATTTTTGGGGTTCAACTTTATGAGACAGTTTTATTATTCCTGAAGTGGATGATCCCACACCTCAAAAAATAATCTACTTTCCTATATTCCTGATTTATGATTTAAGGTCTATCGTACAGTGCAGAGTCCTTTATCACTACACTTTTAGAGTACTGACGAGCAGCCATATAGTTGTATAAAGATGAGAAGAGAACATTTTTTGAGATTCCTAAAATATGTTATGTGTGTGGATTGCACTAGACAGCAACACAACCTTACAATTGTATTGTCTCATCTATCTCTGTAACAAATGCTAAATCTTCTCAGGCAGAATAAGAGGAGGTGGAAATCATGGGTAGAAAAAGTGCTGGACACAGTGTTAACTGCCAGAATGGAATGAACTTGGAATGCTAAGGGTGAAAACAGAGTTTTTTGCAGCCACATGGTATCCTGGTGGCGCACAACATAACATCTTGGCAGTTAGAGAAGCCACATTACAGAAACTGGTTGAAGAACTTGCAAACCGAAATCG